>NW_013667619.1:100172-102398 GCF_000517525.1 Limulus polyphemus
AAAAAACAAACAAACAAACAAACTTCTCCTACTACTTCTTTTTACATCGACTTTACACATTTCTATTTATCGTGTTCAGCCTTTTGTATTGTCTTAAAGTTCTGTTTTTGTGAATGTCTAAATTCGCGAGCTATAAACCTTTTATCCACAGTTAAAACATTTTGTTTGTTTATTTTTTCTTTTTTGCTCTCCTCTAAAGCAATCTTTAGCAATGTGTTCCTGAAAACCACCTGTAAAAATATAACACTTTCTATTTAATTCTACTGCAGTTCTCTCTTGTTTTTACTTGGCCAATTATGCTTAGTTTTCTTTCTAACCACTGAATTTATCTGGAAACGCCTAGGTTCGTATACTAGTTTTTCTCATATACCTACTTCTATCAGATATAGTAACGTCTTATGTTTGCCACATTTACATTTAGTCTCATTGGGTTAACAATTAAACCTCTTTCATTATCCGATGTTAATATTTCTTGAATTGCCAATTCGTTTGGGCCTGTATAAGCTCGTCTTAATCTGTTACCTAATTCCTGCAATGTGTCCAAATACGTAGACAATTTTTATCTTTGTTGAGTTATAGTATACTTAGTTGTTTCGTAATGATATTAGACGTTCCTGGTCTTCTAATTTCTGTTATTAAGTTGTCCTTTAATAACCTACTTAAAGTCTTGTGGTAGCCTTAACTGATCATGAGCCCTAATAAATGTTTTTGCTTCACCTGCAGCTCTAATCTAAATATATCAGTTTGTGAATGTCTGTCCATTCTGAAATATGTCTTTGTCTAAAATACCGTAAAAGAAGACATCTTACTACGTATGTTACTTATTTACTTCTACTGTATTATTCTATTTAACTCTAATAACCAATATACTCTGTTCCTATTTCTCACAACTTGTTGATGGCTAAGCTTTCGCTTCTGGATACAGTGCGACATACTGTAACAGGTTGTCTTATTGCTGTTACCAATTATCTCAATGTAAGGGCAAATGTGCATCAATTTATTACTTGGTTTTTAGCATTTAGTGAGTTAGAAATTATTGTTTATTATTTGCTATTATTCATTGATATTTTAACTTGGGTTCCATCTTAAAGAAAAAATCTTACAAAACAAACTTATAGTCAATCCAACTGAACATTGATTCATGGTGGAGCTTTACTATTACTTTAGGTTGGTGCAGACACGAGGTGAATCTAGCTTAACTAGATAACTTGGTGGCTAATTCGGTGGCTAACTCGTGGCTAACTATCTTATACACTAACTACCTACTTTTGTATTGTATCTCTCTATGCGAGCATTGTTGGTTATCGTATACAAAGGCTTTGCTTTACTAGATCAAATCTATTATTTCTTATATAAAATTATTTTTCACAAAAACTAGCTACAATTGCTATACAATACCTTTCTTCGTAGAAGCAGTAACATCTTTAAGCGTTTACTATTTAGTCTGGCGCCCACTTAACTATTCATCATCTCAGTATTTAGTGCCCAAGTTATGTCAGTCTCGTTGCATAATAAACGTCCTTTTAATGCTTCCTCTACCAACATTCCTTTCCCTTTAGAACCCTAGACTAAGATATTCGACATTTTTCACTCACTAGTGTGCAGTAGTAGATGATAACCAATCTTCAAATATTGATTTAAAAATACTTTTCAGTTTGCAGCTAGCTGGCTGGCTAAAGTGGTCGTTAAATTGAGTTGACTATGAAATGGGCGGTAACTGCCTATTTAAAAAACACTTGTAGAAATATAATGATGACTATACATGACTATAACGAGGACGACGTTTCGGAAGTCTTCCGTCTTTTGTCGTCGGGTCGTTAAATTGTCTTTTGAAAATAATTGGCGAATACTTGTTGTTCCAAAACAAGCTATCTGATACATAAATGTTTCCCCAGTTTCTTAATCATCCCCTTGACTCTACTGACGTATGGCTGTTGTGAAGTAAATGTTCGCTGCAATTGATTTCCTCAATGATATCTATAAAGTGAGTGGTGTATTTTAGGCAAGAAGGAAGAGTATGGGGAACATATTTTATTTGATGGTCAAAAAAAAAAAAGAAAGTTTCTCAATGTCCATAATTTCTAACACAAACATGGCCGCTGAGAAGCTTTATGCTTTTCAGTACAATGAATGTTTCTTCTCTTTACGCTGACCCGGCATGGCCAGGTGGATAAGGCGCTCGACTCGCAAAATCTGAGGGTCGCGGGTTCGAATCCCCGTTACATC
>NW_013667619.1:102870-111665 GCF_000517525.1 Limulus polyphemus
TGATGACTAGCTGCCTTCCCTCTAGTCTAACACTGCCAAATTAGGGACGGCTAGAGCAGATAGCCCTCGTCTAGCTTTGCGCGAAATTCAAGAAAACAAACAACTCTTTACGCTAATATTCCACATATTTAGAAGTCTAAAAAAAATGCCCTAAAGCTTTCAAATCCTTCCGAATCTAAAAACAAACACATCTAATCAGTCTTATCTTATTTTAAAAAAAGTTTAATTCAACAAAGAAAATTACCTTCAGATTAACAGTACCGCAATGGATATCAACTCTGGCTCCTAACTACGTCAACATATTTAAGGGCCATATTGAAAGCCAATTCTTACAGTAAATCCACGCTTGAAGACGACACATTTGGATAGCGTTCTGAATCACCCAAAGAATATTTTTCTTATACTAACACCTTTCATAAAACAATCAAGTTCAACCTTCATTACTCACCTATCCAATTGAACTTTCATGACTTCACTGTCCTTTATATGGCGGTCTTTTACATACTCAATTATACATAAAACATACAGACAGACTACAATATATTCACTAGAAAAGCTAATACCCGACTTACGTTAAACGGGATATTATCTACGGTTAAACACTCCGAATCAAGAAGACCTATACTGTAAAACAAATTACAGAAAATATACCGAGATTTTAAAATAAACCATGTTACAAAGAGGTTATAAAGGTACTAAATTTAACAAGCAGATTGAAAAAGTGAACAACATTTAACAAAACATCATCCTTATAAAGTGTAGTACTGAATAGTGAAACAGAATTCCTCATGTTATTACTTATCACTATAAACTCAGAAACATTTCGTGTAATCTAAACATACATTTTTATTTACTGCAATTAAATGATCGCCCTCATGTTATTACTTATCACTATAAACTCAGAAACATTTCGTGTTATCTAAACATACATTTTTATTTACTGCAATTAAATGATCGCCCAAGGCAAATTTCTACTGATGTTCTATGAAGAGCTGAAATCTTAACTATATCCCTGTTTATACAAAAGTGAGTTCCAACTCATCACAAAATTGTCGTCATCTATGTAATAAAGCTCATTTTCTAAGCAACAAGTTCATAAAAACTACCGACTCGTTTTTCGACAAATATGACCAAAAACATGTTGAAGTTACTAAAGAAGTTACTTGCACAAAGCCATTCGTCTAATGCAGTGTAAAAAAATGTAATCAATAAGATGTAGACTCTAAAAAAAGAGTTGCATCAAAAATAATACTGAGAAAGATCGCCCCTGTTGCCCATTACTTCAAAGAAACCGGTCATTGTATTAATGATGTGATTCTCATAGGTATCGAAGCAGATTTTCAATACATCCGATAGAGATTCCTCTTGAGTTGCTACTGTAAATGCCACTCAACCTTGTGAAATAAACTAAGATCTTAAAAGCAGTGATCTTCGCCCTTTATATGGTTCCCTGTTTCCCAAATGCCATTTTTCCCCTATTTCATGTTTGGTGCAAGTTATATATTTTTCTCTTATTATTTCTTAATGCTTATTATATTTGTTGGATAATTTTCTATTTTGTTCTTTATATTTTTATTTCTTTCTACTTAACACTTTATTGCTAATCGATTTTTATTTTATCAATACCCAATATAGATTCCCTTTTATAAACAAACCTTTCTAGCCTCTTTATACCTAACATTCTCGTTTCCTTTCGTACTGTACGACGGAAATACGACGGATTGACAAAGTAGTCAGTCTACTTTGCGTACTCACGTCGTCACTCCACCTTCCCTCACACTTTTCTTAATTCCATACTTCCCACTTTGCTTCTTTGTTTATTAGTAAACGCAAAGAATTACAATGGGCAACCTGTGTTGTGAGTATTGGAATCTAATTTTTAGAGCTATAAGTTCTCAGACCTAACGCCTAGCCATCAAGGGGCTCCCATTTTGCCCTTGATGAAGAAAGTTATAATTTTTGAGTTTCAGGGTTCCTTAAGTTTTTCTAACTTATTGCAATATTGAATTAATGACTAATAATTTTTGTTTGAGATTCCTTTAACAAGGTTTGAAAAACATATGCTTTTGCGTAATTATAGGTATTTGTTATTACTGGAAGTTAAATGTCTCTATAATGTAGCCTTGGTTAATACTTGAATTCGATAATATATTTAAAAATAAAATCTTTAGAAGCATTTTACGTGAATTATTGTTATATAAAAATATTGTGTTTAATTCTATTATTCATTAGTAGCACTATAAAAGTAAATGTTTTAGTAGATGCAATCTTAGAACAAATAAGAATATTTCTTGCTTCGTTTTTCAGGGCCCGGCATGGCCAGGTGGTTAGGGCGCTCGATCCGCAATCTGCGGGTCGCAGGTTCGAATCCCCATCCCACCAAACATGCTCGCCCTTTCAGCCGTGGGGGCATTATAAAGTGAAAATCAACCTTACTATTCGTTGGTAAAAGAGTAGCCCAAGAGTTGGCATTGGGTGGTGATGACTATCTGCCTTCCCTCTAGTCTTACACTGCTAAATTAGGGACTGCTAGCGCAGATAGCCCTCGTGTAGCTTTGCGTGAAAGTCAAAAACAAACAAACAAAAGCTTCATTTTTCTACTCTTTTTCACTTAAAAATCAATATTAATAGTGTGAAAAAAATATAGTAAGGCCATTAAATCTCCGGTATGAGAGTTATCCTGCCATTTTACATTTAAGTTTGTGTAAGATGTTACAGAAAAATGCATATACAAACTTGGAATAATTACGCATTTTTTACAAAGAAAACAGCTTCAGAGGCAATGTATATTTCTGTACGAATTATTTAAACTATTACAAAAAAAAAAAATCTTGAAAATTTTCTCGATATTCATAATATTTTGTCATTTGCGGTCAAATGTTGTTTTTTTCAAAACATACCAAAAATTTCGATATATTAAAAAAGCCAACATTTCTAGATTGCTCTCTGAAAAGAATATGGACATTCGTGATGTCCCATCAACATTATTTCAAGAAAATCCTACTATAAACAGCTACAAATCAAATATGCATATTAATAATACTGTGGTGTTGAAACACCCAAAAGGTCACAAATTATGTGAACTTGAAACTGCTGAAAATATAAAAACATAAAATAATCAAAAGGGTTTGTTACTCACCGTTTACTGCACACTTAGAAGTATCGATGAATCGATAATATGACATCTAAGCAACGTTCTGCCTGGCCGAAGTTGCAATAGGAAGGTGATAAACGTTCACTTGTCGGAGTGAGTAAAAATATCATAAACAGTTTATCTAAAAAATTCAACAAGTTTACCGCATCCATTTCGGTTACATATAAATTCTGACATGGCGTTGATCTGAGCAGTGCTCTCTATATGTATGTGGTTATTTTAGAAAGGTTGCGATACACAAACTGTACATTTTTCCACGAACGAACAATAGCGTTTTGCTTGATGAAAACCCGTCCAATATTATAATCTTATGGATTGTTCGTAAATTATATTTACTGATGAACGTTGCTTGGCTCGCTTACAATGCGATGACAAATATGGATCTGTACAATTTAATCTTGGTTGTATTGTATTAACTGAAAATGATTGTAGCACTGGCTGTATTATGCAGTAAGAACTAGGACTTATCTATGAAGAACTTAACTTTTAAATGGCGATGAATACCAAGACTACATTACGATGTATAGTAATAACTATGCAGACAAAGGGCGATACATTAACATATACTTTTTATGGGGCGGAATTTATCTCTTTCGAAACAGTATACTATTCGTGATATAAACATGTTATAAAGAGTTCAAAATTTGAATTTTGACCTCATCTAGAATAAAAATAACGTTCATGTATTTTTATCACCAACCAATGTGTAACAACAAGTAAATTTAGCCAATTCATGATAGACTTCTAAAAGTAAATAATAATATCATTGTGCTTTCAAATCCTAATAATACTAATATTTATTCTTGAATTAATATAAATGTTTATAATTTATATTACAAAATACAACTCATAAACGAAAAAGTACTTAAGGACTTTCCACCTGTATTAATACGAACTGAAATTTTCTTCACTAAGTAAATAAACTACTTGAGGGGGGAGTTTTTAAATAAAATCATTTAACGAACTAATAAGTTATTACTAACAAAAAAGTGTGATTTTTCCTTCTAATATGTAATTTCGTAAACTGAATATCGCTGTTTAATTAACAACTATTAAATAAATCATAAGGTACGTTATTTTTACTCGGACCCCCCAGTAGCACAGAGGTATGTCTGCGAACTTACAACGCTAGAATCCGGGTTTCGATACCCGTGGTGGACAAAACACAGATACACAATTGTGTAGCTTTGTGCCTAATTACAAACAAACAAATCTTTACACGGTTAACATCTGTTATAATTTTACTTTTTTATTATGAAATTTTAAGTTTAAGAATATTCTAGAAATTTACGTATAAGTTAAAATTAAAGTAAACTAATAATTTTACAAATAAAATCCAATTCGAAAACTACCTTTAATATCTCATTGAAATAAAGGATCTGGGTTATGGAATAGGAAAACATTCACCTAGCGTATCGTTATAAAAATTTAACAAAAATAAATGCAAAACTTAAATCTTCAGAAAGTAGTTTTTTTTTAAACATCAAATTTATGCCTCACATCCACTTCTTTGTAGAAAATACCCATAATTCTCTGTTTCAGGGTGCGTTAAAAATATATATCATTAATGAAGCATAAAACCAGTAGAATGTTAGCATGTGATAATTTAGTGATTGTAGTGGATGATAAGTATACAGATTTTAATGTTGTTTGTTTGTCGATATAATTATAAAAATTGCAGTATTGCATTTAATTTTCAAAACGAAACATGATTCATCATATGTTGTACATTCAGACACATGCTTCTGTATCTATAAGTAAAAATAATTCAGGTTAAGTATAAAATATTTCCTATAATGTTCTTAATGTAAAACAAGTATAAATCAAAGCAAAGAGAATTTATATTTATTAAATCTGGTATTAGTTTTAGAAAGGATATTATATGAGCTACTTGAGTGTTCACCAACTTTTAGATTGAGAATCAGTTAAACCATCGCCCAATTACAGCACTGTTAATACTGCTTATACAAGCAAAAACAAACATTAGAGTTTGGTCCACGATCTTTCTTCTCTACTTATTCATGTACTTTGATTGAGGGCACTAATAAAAGACACTTACAAGAAAATACGATCCATGTGGAAATCCCGAGGACTATATCCTATAAATGTGTGCTATCTCCTCCCTGAGTGTTGTATCATGTACGGAGATTGATTTGACTAACATAATTAACATCGCTAGCTTTGAAGACAAAAGTGGCAAGATTTTTATGCGTCATATAAGAGACTACATCGTTGAAGCTTGCCACTCCCCATCAGAGGCACAGCGAAATGTCTGTCGGCTTATAACGCTAAAAAACCGGGTTTCAATAGCCCATTGTATAGCTTTGTGCTTGATAACAAACAATGAAGCATACTCACAACTTTTTTCACCCAAAAATTACTCATGAGTTTACAAAAACTGTAATGACAAATTAAAACATTTCATTCAGACCAAACAAACTGATAAAATTATTTTTCAATGCGTAACACCAAAACAAGTCTGCCCAATGAAATTTTACCTTCTCCCCAAAATCTATAAGCCCAACAATCCTGGTCGTCTTATCATGATGTAGCTATCCGAAAGCTATCTGCTTATGTTGACTACTACATCAAAGACATTACTTATTTCTTCGAAATTATTCAGAGCTCATGATGGTTCACTGCCTCTTAACATCTTTCTTTGTACTCTGGACTTTCATCTCTCTGCACTGACATTTTACTTAAAGTTCTTTAAACTGCCTTAAATGTCTTTAACATCCTTGAATTAAATAATTGACTAAGGTAAATTTGTTGCAATCCTAAATAATTTTGAATTCAACAATCAACACTCCTTTCAAATTAATACTGTTTTGGGCAATAAAATGGCCCCAACTTTGGAAATATCTTTAAGGGTGGAGATGAAAAATCAAATATAGCTTCTGGAAGCAATACACTTATGAAATATCTTTTATTTAGATTGCCGATACCCAATCCCACAAATATGTGTCTCTTTTCTTCATATACAAAGTATTTCCTTCAATAAGTAAAAATCACACATGAATAATTTCCTATGCAAATATATACTTCCTTGCTGTCACCGTATCTTTGAAAGATTTTTTTTGTACTGACTGATATAAAAAACAAGACAGGCCACAATATTTCCACTACCAAAGCTGTCATTCAGCCCACATTAAACGAAACATTACTTACAGGCAAACATGCAATAGAATTAAAGAAAATGATTAAAGCGATTTTCAATAATAACATTTATCCCAAAATTAAGTTTAGAAATGTTATCAAACCGATATTTCGTAGATATAATTATTTCAAATTTAAAAACAGGTTCCCTTAAACTCTTTTTTGTCATCTATAAACTTACATATCCAAAATCCAAGGTGTTGCATTGACTATGTGGGCTCTAAAATTCATTGTTTGAGCTCAAGAATCAAAGAGCATGTGCAAAATACAGTATATAATTAGTCGGCCTTTCTTCGTTACTGTTTGCAACGCTTTGACATTAGTATTCCAACGCGTCCAACATGTTGGGAAGTGCGGCCAACATAGAAATGTTCCATACTAAAGAGATGAGAGCCTGTGGATACACAAGGTGCGTCCTGAGTTAAATGTAAATCAAACAACGTCATCTGTGCTTCTAAGAGGATGCTTTGATCCACCCTTACATTTCACATCCAGTTCTTTGGTTGTAAATACATTCGACTAACACTAATAAGCCATTTCCAACGGGCCAACAAATGTCTCATTCGTTGCATACATTTACGGGTGGTAAACTGCCCACTATGGTAATCTAATGCATATTTTATTTACCTATTTCATCAGTACAGCTTCTCTATTATGAAATCCCAGTAGCTAATAAAGCTCTCTAATATAATTATGCTTACATTAGTATAAATATGAGTGTTTTGAACTGAGAATAATATGCATTGTTAATGGTTACATCCAAATGTATATATACACATTTTTGTTGAAGTATATTGCACTGTAATGACCATCATGTTTGGAGGGTGATATCTCCATGACGATTAGGTGCACCAAAAAAATTGTTTAATTCATTCTTCATATCTTATACCGATTTACAACAATGGACATAAGTATCACAGACTCAAATATGATAGAGCAATAAATCAATAGCGAATCAGCTATTTTAATATTAAAAATTTTTTAAATTGCAAAATTGCCGGTAGTGTGATAATAGTATTGTTTTATTTTCAAATAACTTTTAAAGATATATTGGTCAAGAAGGCAGTGCACAGAAGCAAAATATTACTTCAAGTGATGTAATTTTCATATAAATGTGCTATATTTTGGACGTGAAATGAAATTAAACGTAGAAGTCAACTATTATTGATTGATATATTTATGACTGATATATTTCACAATAAATTAGCCCACCAGTAGCTCAGCGGTAAGTCTGTATGCTTATGACGCTAAAAATCGGATCGCGATAACCGTGATAAGAAGAGCACAGATAGTCCACTGTGTTTCTTTTGTTCGCTAAGAACAACCATCTAACCAACCACAGTAAATTAACTGATTGACAGTTAGCAGTAATATTACATAATGTTGTACAAGACAAAACACTGCTCGATTATAATGTAATAGTTTGTTTTTTTTTAATTTACTCATATATTTAGGATCTTGGTTGTTCTAAGATCAACTAATATCGAAATATATCCCAAATTTTGGTCGCTATTTTTTACGATGATTGTTACCTCCTCTATAAAGATAACGATAATTTACTCAGTACACGCAGAAACTAGCGAAATCGGAAAAACAATGTTTTCACGATATTTTCTTAAATTATAAGGGTAATCTAATATTAAGATGATTCTCATATGGTTGAGTTCGACCAAAAGTACATTGCTGTAATGTTCGTTTTTTTTGGTTTTTTTTGCCTTTGCTGACAAAAAAATGTAACTGGAATTTTCAATCTGCACATTATTGTGCATGCACATGGGCTAAAGGGTCAGGTCAAATATCCCTAAGGTTCCAGTTTGGTTTGTTTTTAATTTTGCGCAAAGCTACAAGGGCTTTCTGCGCTAGCCGTCCCTAATTTAGACACACATTTGGTATTGCCGGCTCACAGAAATCATAATCATTCGTTGAAATTCCCAATTATGTTTGCTTGGTTGTTAAGGAGACACACTGATGCAACTTCACCAAATTTTGTTCGATCAGAACCATTGGCTACACGTTTTACCTGCAGCACACCTCAACTTTGAAAATGCCCAAATTAAAGGACGCTTCTTCAGCTGAGCAGACTAACAAAACCACAACCAGAAAGACGGTTCAAAGAGAAGGCCCTGAAATTCATAATAAAATTCACTGAAAATAACAGATAAAATTTAAAAGCAGCTAGTCATCACCACCCACCGCCAACTCATGGGTTACTCTTTTACCAACGAATAGCGATATTGACCGTACCATTATAACGCCCTCACGACTGAAATGGCGAGTATGTTTGGTGGGACGGGATTCGAACCCGCGACCCTCAGATTGTGCCCTAACCAACTATATTCTATTAGCTAGAGGGTTTCGTTTTGTTTTATGTAATTTCTACGTCAAAGCTACACGAGGGCTATCTGCGCTAGCCGTCCTAATTTAGCAATACAAGACTAGATGGAAGCAGCTAGTCATCACCACCCACCGCCAACACTGGGTCTAC
>NW_013667619.1:112682-137902 GCF_000517525.1 Limulus polyphemus
CTAGTCATCACCACCCACCGCCAACTCTTGGGCTACTCTTTTACCAACGAATAGTGGGATTGACCGTCACATTATAATGCCCCCACGGCTGAAAGGGTGAGCATGTTTGGTGTGACGGGGATTCGAACCCGTGACCCTCAGATTACGAGTCGAGGGAAGACGTTTGTGAAGTTCTTTGAATCAAATAATGGAATTTCCCATCACGCTTAACTATTACGACACTCATTGCCTGATAAAAAAAAAGCTAAAAAATAATAATGTGACACCTATTTCAATATGAGCTTTGATTTGTGCTTTTTCTTACATTTCTTTACATTGGATAAAAACATATAGATTAATTGTATTTGAAACTGCACAAAATTGAGAGAAATTTTTGTTGTTGCTGTTGTTGTTTTATATATATTTCTCTATAAAAAAATGTGATTTTAGAAACTGTCTGACAAATTTCAACCAATTTTTTTTCAGTTAAAATTAGTTCACAGTTACCTTTGATCTTTGATGACGCTCGCCAACTAAACCTTCTGTTCCATAAGCTTAAGTTAGATTAATGTCCTAGTCAAAAAATGTATACATTATTTTCATAACAGCTACAAAAATAAGTAAAAAATAATTTTATAACTCTTATTTCAGTTCAAGCTTTGGTGTGGACTTTTTCTCACAACTATTTACATAGGTTTGTTTGTAATTAAGCACAATGCTAAACAATTGGCTATCTGTGCTCTGTTCACCACTGATATCGAAACCTGGTTTCTAGCGTTATAAGTCCGCAAACATAACACTGTGCCACTGTGGGACTCTTTACATAGGACAGAAAACATAGATTAATTACATTCGAAATACAATCCATAAACTTGACAGCACATTTCTTTTTTCTTTTTTTACATTTATCTGTATGTAAAAAACAATTTAATTTCAAAAATGTATTTTCAGTTTGGCAAATATCATCCAATTATTCTATTCGTTAAAGTTAATTCGCAGTTACCTTTGATCTTTAATGAAGTTTGCCAACTTAACCATTTTTTGCATCAGCTTAACTTATATTAATATCTCAACCAAGAGATGCATAAATTTTCAAAATAGAATAACACGTTATCTCACTTAATAAAGACATTATCTTTGTAAATAACAACCAAAACCTAGACGACAAATACGTTCGGGATTCTATTAAATGATCAATTTCGAGAGCATATTTCAGCATCTGCTCTAGCTGTGGACCTAAAACTTTTTAGACAGCGTCCTCCTTCCACTTGTGTTATTTGACACACAAACACACGTACATATACCGGTAAAAAAAATCCACTATCGCTAAATACTAAAAATTGGAGTGCAACACAAACATGCATAAAAGTATAGAGTATCATCAATTTTATATGATATATTGCTTACCTTTTAACAAGATGGGTGAGACTGCATATCGAAGCAGAGTAGTGAGATTTGTTTTACTTATAATATCACGTACACATGAGTGCATTAATTATTTTCATTTTTCGTGAACCTTCTTAGAAACACACCCCCTACGATACATTCCGCGCGCCCCAGTTTGAGACCCGCTGTTTTTTAGTAAATATAAAGCTTAACATTACCGAAACACTAAAAAATATATATATTCAACGTTAACGATCTGGTCAATCCATTAGCTTTTCTAAAAAAAAAAAAACACAAATTGTAACATAATAAAACGTTAAAGTTTTCAAGAGACTCAAAACGTTATACAAAATAATAAAACTAGGAAATAAGTAGATCAGACAGGACGTTGACAAATGGATTCTGATGACCTGACATTTCCTAGTTCCTCCTTTCTTTCTTACGTACTTCAATCTGAAGGACACATTATGTCAGAGGTTTCCTGGGATTTAGGTATACCAGTCTCTGTCTAATGTTGAACTTCTGACCAAGAATAGATCAATCAACCTGCCACCACAACGGCTTTGTCTAACTCTTTAAATCTAATAAAGGGATTGACTGTCACTTTTATAACGCGTCTACAGCTAAAAGTGTGGGTGGCCTTGTCGAGATGTAATAAGGACATTTCTCACTATGGACAAACCTGAAACCTTTCATTATTATTATTTTTTGTTTTATATTCAACTTACAATTATTAATTTCCAAAATGTTAAGTTATGCCTAACGCCAATAAACTATGTAAAGTGTGCATATTCAGTCATGTTACGAAAAAGGATTCAAGTAACGTTAAATTATATTTCAATTCACGCTGTGTTCATGAACGTGCTTGCCCGTGAACTATACAGTTTTCGAGTTACCAGGACCTGACTTGGCAGGCAAGCTCGGGGTGACTAGGGCATGGCACCTTTTTCCTTATTTCTATAGAATACTAAGGAAGACTAAACCAGGGTCCCTGAACTCTAATGCAGCGTCAAGTTTGTGTTCCTGCACCCCTCCTTGGGATTTTGAGACCATTTTGAAAACTTCTTTCATATCCCCACTCAAAAGTTAACGCGATCACTCTTGGCACACACGCTCGAGTACCACTCTGTGAATCTTATGGGCGCCTTCGAACCCCGTATCGGAGCACTTGTATTTTATGCTAGCATAAACTAATCTCAGCAGATGATATAAAAGCGTTAAAATGAATAGCGTATTTTTCTCTTTCAATTAAAATTTTAGTTGTAGTTATGTATATCCGTATACATACATAGGCTTATCGGTATTCTTATCAATTACATAATGGATCTTTGATCAGCGTATCGTGACTGCTCGTTTTCTTCCTTTTAGGAAATGAAAGATGTCGGGTAAAATCTTTATCATTACTGCACGTTCTCAGGAACACTTTATTGAATAAGATTCATCTTTGAAACGGAAATAGCATTCTTATGATTTCCTAGCGTATGAATCTTTCTAATACAATATAAGTTTCAACAGAACTTGAGAATAACATTATCCGAGCCTTGAGATACACAACAGTTCACGTCTTCTCTATACCTCCTGAAAAACCTAGCTCCCTCTTAGCAATGAATATAATAACATGTATTGCTGTGGTATTCTTTTCACACATTCTTTGGCATGGGAACTGTCAAAACTCGACTGACCACAGCATCTCTGATAAACGCTTTCAAGCAGATATAGTAAGTATTTTTGTTATAAACTCGGAATTACCCGTAAGTTTGGAAATTATTAGGCCTGCTTTAGAACTTGCCACGACTCAAATTAATGAGAAATATTCCAATATCAAGTTCAATATTGTCTTTCGCGATGGCGCTTCTTCTTGCAAAGCAAATGTTGCTGGTGCATATGCTGCAGAAGAATATTTCTTGAGAAGAGTTACTGCATTCGTCGGCCCAGCTTGCACCCTAGCTCTTGATCCTGTAGGGCGGATGGCATCCTACTGGAATATTCCAATTTACACTGCAGGAGGTATTGACACCACAGTTTCCGACAAATCCATTTTTACCACTCTAACTAGACTTTCTTTCTCTTTGGAAGGAGCGGCTAACTTTATTTTAGAAATCCTCAAGGAATTTAACTGGCATCATATCGCTATTATTGTAGACGAGACCAACCTGCAAAAAATTCTAATGAAGAGGAGCTTGGTGGATATCTTCAAGGATATAAATGATTACGAAATTTTTTATTCGTTAAAAGAATTTTCGCAGAAATCATTTATAGATGCCAACTTTACGAAGCTGCTGACAGAAGCTAGTAAAGAAGCCAGAGGTAACCATTGAATTTTATTTTTATTGTTTCATTAATTGGGATAATCTAAGAAGATTTTTAAGTCGGGGGCGCATAATCTCGAATAGATGAATTATTTTATAATAAATGACTGTTTTTTAATATTATGAATATTAAAAGTATGTACGCAGAAGCTTCAGTGTCAGCAAAAGATAATTCTAATCTTTCAAACAGAATTTTCAAACAATATCTTAATATAAGTGCTATTTAATTTGAGAGCTAGCATTCTTTATAATGTTTTTATATCGTAGAAATCACAGACATATCAGGATTTTCTCCTTATCATTCTAAAACAAAGGGGTTCAAAAGATATGAAGGCCCCTCAAAAATTGTTCCTAAGACATTGTGATATTATGTTTTAGACGAATTTTGTTTAAAGTTCTAACTTTTTTGTCAATTTTTTCGTCATATGAAGTGTTTGATTTCTTCTTATCACAGAGATGTTCATACTACTTTAAGTCGTTGTTGACATCGTTTTGGTTGATTCCTACTTGTGGACCATTGTAGCGTGCATGGATGGCCATATAGAGCTCTTGATTTCCCCTTTCTATGTGTGTGTTTATATTTGTTTCTTTTTTCTGTAATATTTTATCACTGCTTAACTCTACAGCACTGCTGTTGTTTTCTGTAGTTTTTTTAATTATAATTTGAAGTGTCCGTTGTGTCCTCACAATGTATAACTACATTTGATTATAATTTGGAGTGTCCGTTGTGTCTTTACAATGTATTGCTGCTGCATTCAGAATATACTTTGTAATGAATGCTCTTCATAAATCATCTGGGAACAGATTATTTGATCTTATTAACCATGCTCTTTTAGAAGAAGGACTTTTAAAGACTTCGCTGATGTTAAATTTACTCATTGTTCTCCTGACTTTATTCCAAAACCTGGTAAGTAAGGGAGAAAGTCTTTCTATCTTATTGTTTATTAATTATTGGTTTACTGTAGTTTTGCTGACCATATAAACAAAAAGACTGTATCTTGTAAGCTCACTAGCCGGTATATACGAAAAATAGTTATTCCTTACATACTATGTACCAGGAAAAGAATCTCAGGAGTATAATGAACAAATTTAACATTACACTTGCCTTCAAAATCGTCTCATCTTATAAATCATGTTTACTAATGTTAAGTCACCTGGTTCTAATCTTTTATCGCACCGAAAGAATCCACTAATGATTATTTTGAAATACACAACGACCTCTTCAAGTTAGGCTTAAATATCACAAAAAAGACATCAAGAACTGTGCTACGAATACATTAACAATAACTTACCATTTCATGAAAAAGAACATAAAAACGAATACAACTGCATAGCATTGAACAATAAAGAAAACAAATTAAATCATGTAAGTTATGGTCATCCAAGGACGAAGTAGTGGTATACCAGAAAATAGCAACTAAAGAGTTGGTCAACAATAATTTACAACTTTGTGATTGGGTTTCACATAACAGACGTAAAATTGCGTGATTAATTTGGAGTTAAACATAAAATCGATAAAAATTAACTCAGTTTGTTGATTATATACTTGAATTACTGTTTGCTTATGTAGTATAAACACTTTAATATCAAAGTACAAAATCCTGAAATCCTGCGAAGCAATAGATACCACTAGGACTAACAGTCGTGGTAAAAGTGACGCTTCTTTGCAAGTGTTTTTTTTCTTTCAATTCCATAGTGGAAAAAATTAAATGAATGTGAAAAATATCTACTTATTGGTTTCTTATGCTTCGCCAGCTTTTTACATTCTCTGCCATAACACTGAAAGGCTTCCATAAAACTGGTTGCATACTTTCTTAAAACTTTAACATGTTGATAGTTCAATGTATTTAAAAATTCTAGAATGTCTGGGACCATATCACGTAAAACATTGCCATATCATGTTGTGTAAGAAAACACCATATTATTCATGCATGAGCTCTGAATAATAAATAACTTGAAATTGTATAATACGAAAAAATATATGAAGACAAAATACATTTTAGGAAACCAATCATTTTTTATTAAAAATAAGCTACATAATTGTTTTAATAAACCAATGAAAATATAATTACGATTAACTTTTCTTAGATAACAACTGAATGATCTGATACTTTGACACGTATATCAAAGAGAACTGTTGTAACATTCGGCTCTCAAAGCAAATAACTAGGAATAACAAAGCTGGGCAAATTTTCTCACGAACAGGGATTGTGTTGTCTACTCAAAGAACAATAGACATACTTTTGTCTGAAACATATATATGTCATATGGAATGCTTAGCGCCAAATATTCACATGAAGTGAATCCTTGACTAAAATTAAGTCAGAGTGTATTTGAATTATATTTTTGTTGTTGTTGTTTAGCGCAAAGCTACACAAATGGGTTATCTGAGTTATGCCCACTGCTAATCAAAACCCTATTTATATAGTTATAAGCCCCCAGACTTGCTGCTGAGCCACCTGTGAGGGAGCGGGGCTTTTATTAAATATTTCTTCGCCTTTTGATTTGATTTTAATCATAAAAATGGGATCATCAGCAGAATAAGGTGTTAATATCATCTTAATATTTTCCGATACTTAATATGATAGTAAAATTTACCCAGGCTTCAATTATCTTTATATATATATTTTAAGTTCTTCTTAAATCACCATTTATACTTGTATTTCTTTAGTATTTGTCTTCGTCGCTGGGTGGGAAATTATTCGCAGCCTCCTTCTTGAAGCTTATAACCTAGGAATGGGCGATGGCGAATACACTTTCTTCACCTTCCAACTAATTGAAAACAAAGAGAAGTACGGTGAAATATCCTGGTACAAACCTGGAGATTACAGAAATAAGGTGATGTCAAATTAATTTGATGTATATTACTTATACATAAGTCAAACAAGACATCTTTGGTATAAAGGGAGTTATTTTAGATAAATACATCGCATTGTTTTCAGGATAATGAGTGATTGTGTTTTGTTATTATTTGATTGTTTTTCTACAAACGTTTTTTTTTAATTTATACAGTAATCAAATGAAATGGGTGCACTTTCAAAGACTGATATACGACCATATGTACATGAAAGTTTCTTCTCTTAACAAAATGTAAATATAAAGTTTGTGTTGCTTAAAACAAATTTACTATTATAACATTAGGGCACTTTTTTCTGTGAAATACAAAATTACTATTATAACATTAGGGCACTTTTTTCTCTGAAATATATATCTGCTATTACAAAATTAGGGCACATTTTTTCTGTGAAATATTTCAATATTCTGCTTCAGAGTTTGATTAAATGACTAAATAACAAAACAACATATTGGTATTGAAACGTGATTATTACTCGAAGATTTAATGATGCAAACTATTGGTACTTATTTTAGAACGCCCGAAAAATGTACGAGGCTCTTATGGTAGTGACTCTACGGGTTCCAGCTACTCTACAATACAAGCAGTTTTCTGCAAAAGTTTTAGAAAATTCTCGACTAAAGTATAATTCAAATGCAGACGAAACTATGGTGAGTAACACACTGTGTTATTATTAGTATCATAGTATTATGATAAGTAATGCACAGCGTTATGGTAAATATCATATGATCTTACGTTGAATAATACACTGTTTATTCTGACTATCATAATCTTACAATGAGCAACAAACAGTCATATGGTGAGTAATACACAGTCTTATGGCCATCATTGGCGAGACATACAGTCTTATTGTGAGTAATACAGTCTTACGGAGAGCAACAGAAAGATTATGGGGAACAATACACACTCTTATGGTTAGGACTACAAAGTCTTATGTTGAGTAGCCCACATTCTGGTTCTTTTAGTTTAACATCCCATATACAATTATAAAGAACGCCACTAAAACGAAGCTTTAAGAAAAGAGATTGTAACTATTAGATTTGGAAAACAAGAACATACAAAAATTATATAAAGAAAGATATCAAATTAAACACTAGAACTTCAATGAGATCTTAGTATCTTCGTTATAAATAGCATGTTGACCAGGAACCGTGTTTCTAAGATTGCTTCATTATAAATAACATGTTGACTAGGAACCGTGTTTCTATGATAGCTTCATTATAAACAGAATGTTGACCAGGAACCGTGTTTATAAGATAGCTTCACTATAAATAAAATGTTGACCAGGAACCGTGTTTATAAGATAGCTTCACTATAAATAGAATGTTGACCAAGAACTATGTTTCTAGGTTTTGCTCATCACTTTTCAAGTTCGGGGTAAATTACATAATGAGAGAAAGTACGAGTCTGGTCGTTATCTTCCGCACATAGATAAACTAAAAATAAAAGAGGAGTAAACGTCAGTGTTATATAGCACGCGACCAACAACTAACGATTGTAAAGTTATTATAAAAAGTGAGGATTAATACGAGAGTAAATAGGACCAAAACAGTTGGCTATTTAAGTTTTTGGTGCTAGCCGTAATTTCTATTGTCATAATCTAAATTATGATAGGTTTGCCAAATAATAACTTCCTCAATATTAATTCAGTATTTAATTTAATTAAACATAAATCTAAGTTAATATTAACTGTTGATAATATAACTACCGTTATGGAACTTGGAGTCGCTTCAGTATTTTTTGTCGCTACACCGTTTAGTAAAATAGTTTGAGGGAAAAACAATTTAATTCCTTTTAGATCTTGCACAGCTGCTGAGCAATATCGTACGTTTACCTATGGCCTACTGCTAAAAGATATTTATTACATGTTTCTATTCCCCATTTACCTCTCCTGATACAACACATAAATCTGTAGTTGTTTAACATTGCGTCTTTTACTCAAGCGTGTAAACTAAAAGACTTGTTTAGTGAGTATAACTGCGACTGTTATAGAAAACATATAGGAAGAATTGTTTTCTTATTAGCGACCCTCTTTTTAATAATTATTTAAGCGGTCAGGGCGCTTAAAAGGAGGAATACGATATTTGAAGGGTCGATTAAAAGCTCTCAAAGTCATTATACATAACTTCTGTACTCAAATTTTAAATTCTCAAACACAATAACGTAAACTTACACATGAGCAGTAATATATTTGGGTATCGCAGTTTTTCTACAAATTGACTATTATAGTTCTCTTTCTCTACAGGTTGACCCTATCCTTGGAGCGTTTTATGACTGCGTCCTGATCTATGGACATATTCTGAATAAGACACTTGTAGAAGGAGGCGATCCACTAGATGGAAGAACCTTGGCAAAAAAATTATGGAACAGCACATTTTACGGAGGTACAGTTACTTATTTCTCAGTGATTTCAAACAATTCCTGAGATGATCCTGATTATGTTATTGCACAGTTCCATCATGTCCCATTACTTTATATTCCTCTGTACATTTTCGATGACAAGATACCAACTTTGAAACTAATAATGCTTAGAGACGGCTTGAATGGGCAATGAAGAAAAACTTTAATATAAGTTTAACATAACAGCAAATTTAC
Organism: Limulus polyphemus; assembly: GCF_000517525.1. Lineage (NCBI taxonomy): Eukaryota > Metazoa > Arthropoda > Merostomata > Xiphosura > Limulidae > Limulus > Limulus polyphemus. The sequence goes on from NW_013667619.1 coordinate 121,806, forward strand.
AACGTTTCGACAAGGTTTTGTCATCATCAGGTACAGGTAGTTTACACTGACACAGATATGTATATATATATACAGTATGGAACAAAGAGGTCACATGACCAAATATTGTTGCAAGACTTAGAAGAGATATCTTGGCACCCCAAGTAGAGTAGGGTTGTTTTGTTCAATTAGATGGATTCCTTGATTTTTCGTTTGTTTATGTTTGGTTCGTTGCTTACTGTGTTTTTAATAGATATACTATGATTTTTTGAGTTGCAATGGTGGAAAACATGGGACTGTTTTTATTGTGTTCTGTGATTCTGGTTTCCAATTTTCTTCATGTTTTTCTGATGTAGAATTCTGTTATTGCATGTTATTTTGCAAATGACATTGGTATTGTGGGATTCTAAATATATTTGTTCAGTAAAGATTTTAATTTAGGGCCAGGATTTTGAGATAATTTGACGTTGACAGGAATTTTGTGTTAAATGGCTAATTTTGTCTAAGTGTGGATTATTCTTGAGCTAGTTTCAGGAACAAAAGGTAAACTGCAGTGTAATGTTCTGTTGTTTGGGTTTGTTAATATCAATTTTGTTCGTGAGTTGAGTTTTGTTGTGGTGAATCTTGGAGAGTGTTAAACTCATATTAAACGTTTTCTTCATTACCCATTCAAGCCTCTGCACATAGTTTTGTAATCTACTTCATTAAATACAACTGTTTACACAGTCAAGACACCTCATTACTAGATATAGTTGTTTACAGGTTTCAAAAATATTCCATCACCGAAGACATCTATTTATACAATTCAAACACTCTCCATCACTGAAAACAACTGTTTACACAGCTCAAACATTCTCCATCACCAAAGAAAACTACTTACATGTTTCAACTACATTTCATCTTGAAGGCAGCTGCTTAATCAACTGAATTATTGTTTCAAACTTAGAGACAAGCATATGTTCAGTTCAAGTACTGTTTAATCAAGATAATTACTTTTCATGTTTAAAAACAATTTTTTACTCAGTGTAATTACCACTGAATTAAATCGCATGGTTGAAAATAATTGTTTAACTCGTTCGGTTAAACCTTTCATGATTAAAAACAACTGTTTAATTAAGTCAGTGCGTTTCAAACTTAAAACAGTTGTTTAATAAAAACTATGACTTATAACAGTTATTTTCTAAATCAATCACCTTCATGCTTGAAAACAAGTATTTACATCCTTTGGGTGTAGAACATCTAATCTGGCAGATCATGGTATGTAATAACGATATGTGTATTCTTACTAAACAGTTAAAGCACGTTATACAATAAGACTTTATTGTATTATAAAAGGACTGATATAGATAATGTTTAAAGTGAGACTTTCTATTATGTATTCCAACAGAGGCGCCGATCCAAAAAAATGTATTGGGTTAGCAGGGAAGAATAAATATAAGTATTAAAAACGTATTTTCCCCATATTTTCATATATAAAACAGCACTAACGGACACATGTGTAATTATTTCTTTATCGGTGTGACTTTAAACTAAGTATTGCTGATCACACACAGAATGTAATGTACAATATCTGACTTTATTCTACATTCGAAAATTAACTGAAGTAAAAAATTAAACTTGAGATGTGATAAAATTTTGGTTGGGCAAAAAAATCGATTTCGCCACCCTAGGAATTTATTGGTGAAACAACTGACCTCTTGCTTCTTGATGATCAACGCCCTCGTAATTCGGCCACTCATGACAGTAGCAGCAGGGGTAGGAGAGACGGGGCTGGTTGGCCACAGGGTCAGGTTGACACAATATCAATAGATTGCATATGCTAAAGTTGATAGTCGTGATATCATAATCACTAACAAACGCGCGTCACTTGCAGTTTTAGTTTCATCGTGATCGAAACTCTCTGTCGTGTACAGAAATAAAAAATTATATTTTTCACATACATAAGTAAATATTTTTACTGCAAAAATGTTGTTATGTTATAATAAATACTTTGTTAAAAGATTTTAAATTACACAGTATTTGAAAGTGCATTGTTTCGGCTAAAAAATGGTACATACAAGTCATTTCTAGCAAAATGGCGGTTTGGGGCACATTGACACATTTCACTTCAGACAGATTGACACGCGTGTCAACCAGCCCCATAATGAGAAACTTGTATGTATTTTGTACGCTTTTAAAGAAAGCGAGATATAATACCAAAACATTTAAATACATTTTACATTGGAAAATTAACGAAAAATAATTAAACTTCCTTCAAATTCTTCATTGCGTTGCTTCATCTCCATTATTTGCTTGTGATATAGTTTCCAAACTTTGAATTTCAAACAGTGTTTGTAGACAACATGGTGAGAAGCCGTTAAAAACTTAAATGTGGAATAAATATATTGACATAAATATAGTGTTTTGACTTAATTTCACCCCTGGCAACTTACTCCAGACCGTGTGCCAACTTGCTCGTACTCTGGATAGGTTAGCACATAACGCATACTCTTCTATTACATAACAAAAACAAATCAGTTGCTTTTTTGCTACTTTCCTCAGAAATTGTAAAAGGTGTCTAATTTATATTGGTATCGAAATTTCTTATCCTAAAGTTCACATATGACTTTTATTTGAAAAATTAAAAAACACAAGTGAGTGAAACAGCCCTGGTCTCCCATACTATAATTTTGTATGAGTAAAAACATTGTTTAATTACATTTCATGGTTAAAATGAGCTAAAATGAGCTAAAACGCTAAAGACAAATTAGTGGCATCTGGAGATAATTCAAAAGAGAGAATAGTAATAAAAATCTATTAGTAATAAAAATAAGCAGTCATTATTTTAATGAGTTAATTTAAGAAATCCTAGACAACGGTTTATTCATATCCCAGATATGAGCACAATTCTGTCCAGTTGGGCGGTGAAACACTTATTCTTCAAACATCATAGGCTTTCCTCGTTTATCTACTCAAAACCAGGGCTTCTGAGTAAAAGGTCCAAGGTTTAAGCCTGCGATATGCTTATGAGTGGTTTCCCTCCCTCTGGATAGCTGTACAAAAGCTGTCAAAACTTTGTGATTTCTGACCTGGCCGGGTTTCTCAAGCATCGCATAAGGTGCTATCGTTGTTCTGGCTGGAATTCAATCATTTGCTCTGGCATAACCTGGTGGTCAGGACGCTCGACTCGCAATCTGCGTGTCACGGGATCGATTCTCGTCACCAAACATGTTCGTCCTATCAGCTGTAGAGGCGTTATTATGTGACGGTCAATACTACTATTAAGAGTAGCCCAAGAGTTGTAGGTGGGTGATGTTACATAGTTGGCTCCCTCTAGACTATCACTTCATAATTAAGAACGGCTAGCGCAGATAGCCTCGAGTACTTTTGCGCTAAGTTCAACAAACAAACAACTGAATAAAATTTAATCATTAAAATTGTATCCATTTCGGTATTCAGTATTCAGTTTAAAAAAATAAGAATCAGAAAAAGTATTTATTTTGCACTATCTCCACTTCAAATTAATCTTCAAGAACTAAAAAACATGAGTTCAAACCTTTTTATATTTAAATTAGGTTAAAATTACAAGTATAAGATAGCTTGTGATTGTTAAGGAAAATGTTTCCTCCCGGATCACTGTGCTTTTTACTACCATTTGTTACAGGATTTATCAACTTTTTCAGTTAAAAAAACATTAAGATATATTAATCCATGGTCATTTTGTTTTAATATCTCAAAATATCCATGGATGAATTAGTGAAAGAAAACTGACAACGTTAGTTCTAAATCGAAGACATTTAGTATGTGATAAACTAAAAACTATAGAAATATGTAACGTGTAAATATGGTAGTTAAAAGAACTTTATTTAGACAAGTAAAGTCTGATTAACCTTTAAGCCATTATGAGTAATTACTCAACATATTTCAATCGTAAAATTTAAGATATCATGATTCCTAAATTTAAAGTTGGACTAACTTTTGAAACGATTTTAAGAATTATCTTAAATGCCTCTGTATAGTTATTTTGCTCATTTTATTTCGTCTATCGCCACAGGAATGGCAGGGGATATTTTCATTAATGCAAACGGCGACAGAGAGGCAGACTACACATTAAGCGACCTGGATCCTGAGACTGGAATCATGAGGGTGAGACAATATTCCTTCAGAGACAGTACTGATGTTGCAGAGATTATGCAGTTTTAATATTTTCGATATATTTCATATATTCACAATTTTTACTAACTTCTTCAAAATTTTTGTTAGTGCTCAATTCCACGTATTCTCCAAGTTAATTTATTACCTAACGGTTAAACTTTACTTGGTTAACCTCTGGAAATAAAATATTTTGAAAATAGCCGAATGTTTTTAAGCCTGAAATATTTACGTGATTATAAAAAGTTCGAATCCCCCGGTGGGACAGTACTAAGTCAATGGACTAACAACACTAAAATCCAGAGTTCGATTCCCCGCGATAGACACAGCAGATAGCCCAATATGACTATGCTCTAAAACAAGCAAACAAAAGACTCGAATAAAAACAGTATCATAGCTCCATCTTCTAAATAGCCCCCTGGTGGCTCAGGGGGAAAATCTGAGGTCTTATAACGCTAAAAATCGGATTTTGATACTCATAGTGGCCATGGCATAGATAACTCATTGTGTAGCTTTATGGGTAATAACAAACAAACTTACTATAGAATGCTAATAACTAGAACTATTTCGGAAGGTAGAACATATTTCGTTAATTAGGAAGTTCTTTCTCTTGGAAGTGCTCGGTGTGTGTGACGCTTAAATTTGATTTTCGAGTATGAACTAACAAAGGGATCATACATCAAATAAGTTATATATTTTCCTACATGTTGTTTGAATAAGAACTAATAAAGGTGCATTAATTATATTGGACGCTCCAACACTTTGTAAGTTTCATTGTACATACTGAAAATCTAGAATGCTAATAAGGAAGTTATCGCTAATCCTTATATGCGGTGCCTCGTTTTTTAGCGAATGTGTTTTCCAAAAAACACAAAATAAATGGATATATCCACCAATTGTGAGCGCTGATCAAACAGACAGTCATTTTTAAAGTAGTTTGTATTACAAATGATTACTAAAGTTAAAACAATTACCGAAATATTTCCAACAAAGATTGAATAGTTAGCTTTAATTCGGTTGATGTTTGGTGATTATTTATTCATTTTACCCTTCTGGCTTCGGATTGTTATCTTTGTAACTGAACAGTTTAATTAATATTTCATTCTTAATTATATTTGTTCTTTTTCAATTCCAGCCTGTTGCAACGTATTATGGAATCCGAAGGCGTTATGAAAAGATTCCAGGTACATATATCCATTGGCCAGGTGGACTGGACGGTCCTCCGCCAGATATTCCTTATTGCGGCTTTACCGGAGATGCTCTTCATTGTCTACCACAAAGTAGGTTCATCTCAACTTTTATTTATGTAAATTTGATTCGTTTATAGCAAGGTCTATATCAGTTCAATTCTTTGAAATATTCTCATCACCTGTGGGTGCATTATAAGAGTGACAGCCAATCACTTAATGTACATGGTGGGTGGTGGATATTTCAACAATAGGGACGGTAGCAAATAACTTTAGGAGTTTTCACATAAATATAAAAATACGAATATTTCGCCATACATAAGCTAGTCGCTAAGTTTTCCAAAAACAAATACCGTTTCAACATTCTAAGGAATAGCTACCCTAAAATGTACCTTAGCCTCCCCTATAGTCCCTGCACCCAACGAACAATGTTTACTGTTAAAGTTGGTTCAATTCGTAAATACTGCAATATGTATGCCCACAAGATGTAGAGTACAGCCCCTTCGGTTTTTTGCTCAGCCCACTTCAAACACCTCACCAGAAAAGGGATGGCACGTCCCTACAGACTATAAATTTAAACATTAAACATGGAATTAAACTTTACACGCAATTGTATCATAAAGCTGGATTTTATGTATGTTATTTAACTTTGATTCCGTTATATTTTGTCATACGTAAATGGCGTTAGATTTTCCTAAGAACAATGTTTCTCAGACTTCAACTTGGATATTACGGATGTAATTAAACTTTACACGCAATAGTATCATTTGAATCTATTGCCGACTGTATCAGCCTGAAGTCTAAATTAGACAACATCTTGTACTAAGGCCTTTATCAGTTTTCGCCTTATAAGCACCAACGGGAACACCTTATACAAAATCATTAAGTCCAAGCAAAACTGTTTCACTGTGGTGCAACTTTAAAGATTTAAGTTTTTTTACGATTGCTTAATGATTTTAAATGTCGAGATAAAATATCTGATATGAAAATATATTTAATTAGATTATGTTAAGTGTGTATATGTATCAACGTTCCAAGTTTCACTCGCTTATAACATATAATCCTAATTGATTCCTAAAAAGAACGACACCTGGTAGCGAAAGAATCAAACTATTTGTAATGTAGCCTTAAGATTTTACTGCCAGATTAGCATCAGACAAAGGCATTTATTAACCGTCATATTACTTACTTAAGAAAACTCCTGATAGCAAGAAAAAAAGTACATTTTGGAAAACATAGGCGGAGAAAAATAGGGATTGTTCTCAGCTGTGTTTTGCAAGATTTACATTTCCTAGAGTTTGGAAATTTGACAGCGTTTTGATATGCTTTTACTGGGTCAGCCAGTAGTTCACTGGTAATTCTGGGGGCTTATAACACTAAAAATCGTTTTTCGATACCCATGGTGGGCAGTGCATAGAAAGCCCATTGTGTAACATTTTTGCTTAACAACAATCAAGCAAACAAAGCTTCAACTTGTCTTCATCAGGATTTGATAAAAAAATTTCTACAAATTAAGCAGTTCCAGCTCACATAAAACTCCATTATAAATAATTTTCTAACTAATAACCGTAATAATAACAGTGGCCTAGTGGTTAATGTGGTCGGTCTATGAATCCATGCGTTCATGGCTCGCGTCCCGTTGCCGCAAGAAATCATTTCACTATTTTGGGACATGGCTGCGTTATTCAGTCACAAAAGAGTAGCTCAAGATTTAGCGATGAATACTTTTGTCTAGCTGCTTTCTTTCTAGCCCCTCAGTAGCAAAGAGATTTGTCTGGGGACTTATACCGCTCGAAACCGGGTATCGATACTAGTGGTGGGCAGAGCACAGATAGCCCATTATGTAGTTTTGTGCTAAACTACAAACAAACCTTCTTTCTAGTCTATCATTTCAAAATTAAAAACGACTATGCGGTAACAGTCCTTGTTTAGGTTTCCATGAAACTTTAAAACAAACTAATAATTTATGTCGTATCATGGCTGTAATTTGAGCGAAAGGTTGCACCGCCCATTATTAGGTATAAGTCCGAATAAAGTGGACAACCAACGTAGATTTCGTGCCCAAAGGCTTTGAACTAAAGAACTCAATTCGGTTTGATAGTGCTCCATTATACTACTCGAATTACACACTGCACATAGCCTAGTTTATAAAAAGAATCTACAACAGTGAACTAGTTTAGCCTAGTTTATAAAAAGAATCAACTATACTGAACTAGTTTAACTTGAACGTTAGGGTGCTTACATTCTGCATGTGCCCATTGTGAACATCACGGGCTATGAGTTAATTTTTGCTTTTGTCGGTTTAAATGATGAACAGTTCGTTTTATATGTTGAAAGTACTGCTAATGACAGATCTAGATGTGAAACTGGAGCAAAATAAGAGTTCAGTTATTAGTTATATTTGCACCAGGGAAAAATACCGATGTGAAAAATGTAGGCCAAATCAAACTCATGGCCGAAACGTGACCACATGATATTTTCCCTTTAGAGCGATTTTGATCTTCATAATTTCTAATATTAAACTCTTGCTTAGCAGTTAAACATTTAATAATTCTGTTTGCTTATTGATTTTACTCCAAACATAAAGTAAAGAAAAGGTAAAGTCCCTCTCATGCCACTCATACTGTGAACATGAAGAAAATTATAATTCTCTAATCTATATTATTTTCTCTGCGATAAAAATCCTTGGTAAGAAAAGGTAAGTTATGCCGTAATTAAAATCTTTCCTATGAGCTTGTTTGCTAATTGATCAATGATTACAAAAAAAAATGTAGAAAACAAATTATGTTAAAGTAGATTTTCTTACCAACCGAATCTTAGAGGATTTAAATAGTTGATCATTACATAAGAAAAACCTTTTTTACCAAACCACAATGAAAATCTTTGTATTTATAGATTAGTATTTAGTGAATTTTACTCATTAATCTTTGGATAAGTAATATTATAAGAACGTTTCTCGAATTAGAGGCATATTAAGTTTTTCTTACCGGTATGCCCCCCAGTGGCACAGTGGTATGTCTACGGACTTACAACGCTAGAAACCGGGTTTCGATACCCGTGGTGGGCAGAGCATAGATAGCCCATTGTGTAGCGTTGTGCATAACTTCAAACAAACAAACTTACCGGTATGTTATTGAACTAAAAAATATTGATAAAATGTCCCCCCAGTGGCACAGCGGTATGTCTTCGGAATTACAATGCTTGAAACTGGGTTTCGATACCCGTGGTGGGCAGACCACAGATAGCCTATTGTATAGCTTTATGCTTAACTTCAAAACAAACAAACATAAAATGCATATTTCGAAACTTGGATAGTAGAAACTGTAATTAATGCTTGGTTTAAACATTGTTTGGAATGTTTCTTTAGGCTAGAGTTTAGTGTATTCTTTACTCGTTTTTTTTTCAGGTGTTCCATTTGTACAGAGGGTACTTCAGGAGATGGCTTGAGGTACTGATTCATAATATCAAAAATCAAAAGTTTAACAACGTGATTTGTTTTGATATATTAAGGTATGAAGTAAGGCCTGTTTTATTTACCATTGAGTATATTGTTTGTTTAATTTTAGAAAGTTTTCCGGTTCTTGGATCGGTTGGTATTACAGTTTTTGGACTTTGTGTCTTTGGATCTATTGCTGGAGCATTACTATACAAGTAGGTATTGTTCTTGTTCATATTTTATGTAAAGTTTAGCGATTAACAAAAAACAAAATGATCAGTTAAATTATGTAATCCTTTTTTTTAGGTACAACTATTAAACCCTTTAACAGAAGCTCAAATAGTTAAGCAACTTATTATAAAGTAGATTCTAATTTTTAAAAAAGACGGTAATTAGTCGTTGGAATTAGTAGTTAATGTATGATATATCATGAAATTCGTGCGTTTACATATCTCACTGAATAAAGTCTAAGCAGGTCATTCGAAAGCTGACACTTGTTCTCAAACATATTTGTAACTTTAAATGTTATTTCATTCATAAAACCTATTGTCAAAAAATTATCTTTATTTAAAATTTGAGGAATCTTATTTTGTAGTTGCGGATTCTTTTGATATCTTCTGGGAGGAAAATATAACTTACTGTAGAAATTAACAAAGAAAATTTAATTTAAAACGGTACTTAGAGTAACTAGTGTGCAGTTCTTAAACGTTTCCATTATCAACAAAGGCTTGTTATAAGTTACGTTCCAATTAAGTGAAGTTGGTTTGATGAAAACTAGCACAATTATTCCAAAATACATTATACCAGAATTCCTTATTATTTGTTCTTATTACGTCTTTCTAATGACAACTTTCACCACCTCTGTCACTTCACTTTCTAATGACAACTTTCACCACCTCTGTCTCTTCACTTTCTAATGACAACTTTCACCACCTCTGTCACTTCACTTTCTAATGACAACTTTCACTATCTCTGTCACTTCACGTTCTAATGACAACTTTCACTTCACTTTCTAATGACAACTTTCACCACCTCTGTTACTTCACTTTCTAATGACAACTTTCACCACCTCAGTCACTTCACTTTCTAATGACAACTTTCACCATCTCTGTCACTTCACTTTCTAATGACAACTTTCACCACCTTTGTCACTTTACTTTCTAATTACAACTTTCACCACCTCTATCACTTCACTTTCTAATGACAACTTTCACCATCTCTGTCACTTCACTTTCTAATGACAACGTTTACCACCTCTGTCACTTCACTTTCTAATGACAAATGCCACTTCACTTTCTAATGACAACTTTCACCACTTCTGTCACTTCATCATATTTTATTTCTCTCATCAAATGAATTTACTGTTGAGATTTTACAAATTAACGTTTTTGCATAGCACTCCGTGAATAGCAGGCTATTACTGGCGGTGAGCTATTTGACCATAATCGACCAACGTACTTTTCTTCTCTATGAAAGACTCAAATGTCTCATCCAATACAGAGAGTGCGTACTAGCAAGACTGCAACTTTCAAGTAAAAATATAAACAATTTGTAACAGGTGTGGTGAAAATAATATAAGACTTAGATTACGTTGTTCAAAAATTACCAACAAAATTGGTGAAGAAGGGAAATGCCTATATATTCATAAACGCATATGCACCGTTTCCGGCAAGAGCCCTTCTTTAGATAAATTTTCTTTCAGGCAACCACGTGAATTTCGTGAAATTCGATGTTTAAATAAAATCGTCTGCTTAATAATCTTTAACCCTTCGTTCGTGGCTTCTTTAAATCTGCCTACTACAAAGATTCGCGAATTTCTGCGGCGGGCCACTCAAAATGTTGCGCGCAAAATGTTTGCATCATATGATGTCAAACGCATTTGAAGGGTTAATAGAGCGGATGTTTTTCTAGTCTTTCTTTATATTATTTTATATAGAAAGTTTTGAGTCTTATCGAGATTTGCTTATTATTGCGCATTCGGTTTGTATTTGTTTTTTGCTGTTTTTTTATTTTGCAGGTGAATCGTCAGTGTTTTCTTTCTTACATAAGAACTAGACATCAGTAGAACGTTAAATAGCTTTTTTTTCTAAATTCATAAGACCTAAATGAGAATTTAATTATGTTTTCGGAGAGCTCTCTTTGGATAACATTTGATAGGTATTCAATATTATTATCGCGTAATGGTAGGAGGCTACACTTCATGGCACCTAAGTTTCAATTTCATAAGCTATTTTCGTCTGGGGTCCTTCACTCATATTTAGCTATCATCGATATCTTAAACACTACAATTCATGTATAAATATAGTTAGCTTCTTGTATAATATCTATTAGCTCCGTCTGCAGTTTCTGTATGGAACACTTATTATCTGTTATATTAAAGTTTTTGACAACTTGTTTATCTGTTCCGACAGTAGCTCGACAAAAGCTATTATTCTCCTATTTTATGAGTAGTTTAGAAAACTATGCTTAGAATTCATGAACAGCTTAGATAACCGAGCTTTAATTATTTAGACAAGTCAATTTTTAATCTGGCTTAGCATATCCTAACTCAAAGCTGTGGAAATCCCAATAGGTCTATTCATTATTTCCTTGTTCAGGCTCTGAAACAGCGTGTCCTGCTTCCACTACTCATCAACTTTCTACAAGTACATCTTAAAGAAACTGTCTGCTAATTTCCTCAGAATGATGAACTATTGGTCGTGAAGACTTTTAGAGTCGGTGATTAATCACAAAAGGTGCTGTTCTGTGCTAGGTGCTTCCGCCTTTTTCTTTATGATTTCTACATTCGCCTTCCTGAAACTAGGTTAGGTAGACATTATAAGTTTGGGTAAGAAGTCAGTGCCTTAATTAAAAAAAAAATATGCTGCTTAAAGAATGGACCTTTCCCAAATTCGTCATACCTAAAGACTGAATAATGTTACACAAACAATGAAAATATACTTGTTTGTTTGTTTTGAATTTCGCGCAAAGCTACACGAGGGCTATCTGCGCTAGCTGTTCCTAATTTAGCAGTGTAAGACTAGAGGGAAGGCAACTAGTCATCACCACCCACCGCCAACTCTTGGGCTACTCTTTTACCAACGAATAGTGGGACTGACCGTCACATTATAACGCCCCCAAGGCTGAAAGGGCGAGCTTGTTTGGTGGGACAAGGATGCGAACCCGCGACCCGCTGATTGCGAGTCGAGCGTCCTAACCACCTGGCCATGCCGGGCCAAAATATACTTGTAAAACTGTAGTCGAAACGAAGTTGTCATTCACTGAGAATAACAATGGGCATCCACGTATCATAAGAACTTGTCTGAAAGGATGAACATATTTTAAATCTAGGAACTGGGACTTGCCATACAGACCTAGCAGGGCCCAATGGGCGAAGTCCTCGGGAAAATACGGTATTTTGAATGGTAAAACTACTTCTCCTTAAGCAAGATTTTATACCTTTTTAAAACCGAGAATGAAGTTTGTAACGATCACAAATAGACATATATAATTGCAGTTTCAGAGCTTTTAGCATATTTTTACACTAGTGCAGGACAAATACAAACAAAATTCAATGCATTTCTGATGATTATTAAATCTTTTTGTATGTTTAAAACAGATGTGTCTATATGTAGCATGTACCTTTCAACGAATGTAAAACAATACTAACAAACGAAATTTTGCATTCTGAAACTTAGCATGAAACAATTCCCTCCTGATATAGCCAGAAGATCAGTAGTAATGTTTGAAAACTTACTTTCCAACCTACTCTTACTGCTTTAGCACTTTTTGTTTTCTCCAGTAATTTTAAATCCTCTTCATCGTCAGGGATATGTAAACTATGATTTTCACTAACCGTCTTATAAGATGTTTATACACTTTTATTCCTTTTCATACTCTTGTACCAATGTCGTCTACCATCAATACAAAGTATTAGCATAAATATTATGGATTAGGGCATGCGGAAAACGAAGCGTAAAGAAGATTATAGATACAAAATAGGGATTATTTTGCATAGAAATTAACAAAACAAACCAACCTTTGTGCTTAACTACGAACAAACAAACCTAAATTACGCAAAAATACTAATATCAAAGGATGTGAATTCTGGCAATTGCGAGTTAAGCTTTTTAGTCAGGGGTTCAGGCGCCATTTACAACCTACCCCCCCCCCCCCAGTTCCGCCTCTAATTGATGAGCATAGAAAAGAAAAGGTATATCGTGTTTAATTTCCAGAGAGGCTTTACGCAACCATCATGTAAATTCACTAAGTGTTCTTTCTATTTTTGATGGTAAAGAACTCGCGACGAAGACTGATATATAAACCGCTCTTACACCACATATATCCTTTGACTACGCACGTGCAAATTATTATTTAAACTTTGGTGAACATACACTTTCCGCATCTTTTAAGCGCATTAAATACGTTATAGGCCATTTTGTGGGGCAAATACACAGCGTGCATTATTTAATTTGAACATTTTATAAGCGTTATATGTGGCCCAAGTGCTCGGCGTATACTGTTAAACACATTGAACATGTTATTGACCATTTGTGGAGCAGATATATGGCAATGGTAATGAATGTATTCTTCTTCAACAAAAATAAATTTTTTATTGATTTTATTACATTCTTGATGCCATAAAAGTTTGAAGGTGAAGATCACAATAGCTTCTCTGTAAGTATTTTCTTGAGAAGTAAAATGCTACTTGTTATGAAAACTTGATACAAAAACGTTTCTTTCATAGTATAATTTTGAACTCATTACATTAATACAGAATGTTCAATATTGCAAAACATAGTTGTCTGTATCGGTTAGAAATAAAAAAAGTACAGTGTATTAAAATTGTGTGTGTAATATTACTTGTAGACGCATCAAGTACAAGTCTACTTTGAGTGAGTATTGGTGGAAGGTAAGATGGCAAGACATTGTGTTTCCAGACAAAGTGAACAAAAAATCTGCCACAAGTCTACCACTTGGTGATGAAGTCCCAACAGACTTGAAGTCTTTGGTAAGATCTAAGTCAAACTTCCTTTAATATATTCTGAAATAATTAACTTCTTGGCTAAGTAAAATCTCGTAATCCATAATACTGAGGCTTACAGGGGGAAAAAACTATGTTAACTGCATAGGTCACATCAGTTTACAGGGGCAAAAATTATGTAACTGTGTTGGTCATCAGCTTACAGGAACAAGTATCTTAACTACATAGGTCACATCAACTTTGTGGATTTGTGAAATCTTTCGATTACCACAGAACGTGAAATAGATATATCATTTATACTTCAATAATTTCTGCTAGTTCGTTATGCGACAAGGTTTAAGTGATAAGATTATGTTAGTGAGGCCTTGGACTCTTACTGCCTAGCAGTATTTATTACTACTTCCGGATAACTGGTCTAATATATATATATATATATATAAGCTGTTTGTCAATTTTTGTGCGTATTATGCGCATATTATGAGCAATTTTTAATTTAAATTACACCATTATTATTGGTATTTTGAGAGCGTACTTGAAAATTGTTTTTATTTTCTCAGTGTGTGATTGTGATTGTTTTTCTTTTACAATGAAGGAGGGGGGTTGGTGAACAAATCTCGCTTAAAAAATGGCGATGGGTGGGGTACAAAACTCCAACCAGTCATTTGCGACGGTCGGGCAAAACTAGTAACAATATATTTAGGAGTTTAGCTATGGTAACAATAAACTATACTGATATCGATTGTACATCCTGGAAAATATGGTATCTTAGTGAAAAAACAGATGCATAATCTTTGTTGTAGAGTTTTTCCCTCAAACAGACCTAAGGCGTATTTTTGAACCTGAAAGTAAATTAATGTGTTTTATTTTTGTTGATTTGAAGATAAGATTTTTCCTCAAAAAACATCTAACGTTATTTCTGTAAATGTGCGGGAACATAGAGAATCACTCAGTAACAACAGATCGGGTATAAAAGAACATGTCAAGAGTAGATGTAACGTAAAAGTTAGGGATGCTTACTTCAACGTTATGGCAAGAAGCAACAATGAAAACAATTTACATATTAAAGAAACTTTATTAATTAAACGACTAAAACCTGAAATTAATAAAGTCGTTTCATCGATGAAACTGTTATTAATATTATTCACAGTTGTTTAAACTAAGAAATCTGCATAAAAAGTTTATCAAAATAGCAAATAACACTTTTCACTATTGGCTTAACAGTGTCAATTCATTTAACACATCTATAAAAAAGAAAACTTAAAGGTGTTAATCAAAAATGCTCATACATTTTCATACAGACGATTGAGTAAGTTATATTAAAATAATTTTGAATATGAAGCTCACCAAGTCACATGATATAAAGTCTCGGTGGAACTACGTACATTAGAACTACAGTTCGACATTGCCTGGGTATACTTAGATAGTGTTGTGTTGTGCAGATGCCTTATGTTTCTACCCCCTCTCAAATGATATATAAAAATTTTCAAAATTTCTATGAGTATTGGCTATTTTGCTCTTCATATAAAGAGTTGGTCAATAGAGCTAATAAGATCCTCTTGCACTAGTTACATCGAACACATTGTACAGAAATCGACAATGAATTTTTTCCACTGGTAGGTTAGGTGATGCCCCAGAAATACAACATACCTTGTTCTGAAGTGGAGCTGACCGTCAGTTTTGTGTGTAGTGCTACACCCTGAGAAAAATGGCATTGTTGTTTTTCGTATATGTTTTTGCCATATCTTCTCAATCTGTAATAACTTACATATAGATATTTAACCAAAACTCAACATAGCTTATGAAATAATTATAATGGACCTATGTCTTCAATAGAAGTGCCACTCTTTAACTTGTCATTAACATTGATTATTGTTTGACTGTGTATTGAAATAGAAATTATTTTAATGTGTGCAACTTGTTTCCAGTCTTTTTCTTCTTTTTTTTTGCCAAACTCAGTTACGATCAGAGAAAGTCATATTCTGTTTCTGATGAACCTCCAGTTATCTTGATTGTTTGTTTTTGAATTTCGCGCAAAGCTACACGAGGGCTATCTGCGCTAGCCGTCCCTAATTTAGCAGTGTAAGACTAGAGTCTTCATCACCCACCGCCAACTCTTGGGCTACTCTTTTACCAACGAATAGTGGGATTGGCCGTCACTTATAACGCCCCCACGGCTGAAAGGGCGAGCATGTTTGGTGGGACGGGGATTCGAACCCGCGACCCTCAGATTGCGAGTCGAGCGCCTTATCCATCTGGCCATGTCGGGCCCCCGGTTATTTTGAAGTTCCTACCATTTTCTCAACGGGAAGTCAGTGAAATTTAAAATACTACAGTGCGAGACCACCCAAAAATTGATCGCTTTTGAGAAGATATGTAAAAGCATCTTCTGAAGGTTTGTTTT
>NW_013667619.1:139006-164147 GCF_000517525.1 Limulus polyphemus
CTGCGATAGCCTTTCCTAATTTAGCAGAGATAGACGAGAAGAAAGGCAGCTAGTCAACACCACCCACTCGCCAATTCTTGGGCTACTCTTTTTACCAACGTATAGTGGAATTGGTCGTCATATGATAACGCACCCACCACTGAAACGGCAAGCATGTTCGGTGTGACGGTAATTTGAACTCGCACCCCTCAGATTGCGAGTCATAAATCACCAGATCATAAAGATGGGGTCAGGTCAAGAATTAAAAATTTCCAAGACTGGGATGTCTTTTCTACTTAATTTCATTGGAAAACAAATAAATATGGATCAATTGGAAGCAAAAGGATCATTCAGAAATTGACTTAAATCAAGTCGTACCCTAGAATAGATAGGCAAAATGCGACATGTTGTAACATAAAGGTCAGTGGAAAAACCATCCACGTGCTCTAGGCAAAAGTTTGAAACAAAATCAAGGAGAATCTTGGGCTCTAAGAGCAATATAAGCTGCTTCCATGATATATCCAGGAGAAAAAAGCCTAAATGTACAAAATAGAATGAAAGTACCCGGCGAGAAAAGATACCAATATGTAATGACACTCGATAAAGTATTTGTGTATCTGGATAACTGTAAGAAGTATTGGGCCAGTTTCTACTGGTCAATGGGTGAAAATAATTTTAAAAAGAGGGATTCATTATCACCAATGAATATTGTGCCACGTGGAAGTAAGGAACCAGAATAGTAGTTGTGATGGTCAAGGTGAACACTTGTTATTATTATTGTCATTGTCATGGAATCTTTGTACCACACAGAAACATTAGTTTTTTACAGAAACAATGAGAACCACTCTTTTAGTGCAAGGACTAAGACAAGGTTTCTCTTAATATATCGCGTAAAACGTAATCCCACGGTAGTTGAGTTAAGCCATAAAAACCTTTCAGAAGTGCATGCGTTGAAATATAATCTTTCTCCAGGTGCATAAGAAAGAGAAAAAACATAATCTTCCTTTTTGTATATGAATTACGATAAAGTAATCCACAAATATTAAAACATTATAGCGTGTAATTACTAACTATAATTATACATATACACAAACATAAAAAGAAAGATAGAAAGTAAAAGATAAAGTTAATTCGAAATGGAACAATGAAGTGTTATCGATAATGGTTTTAAAACACCCATATCTGTACAACTTATTATAAGGAACTTTGAATCATAGTGATAATTGTAATCCATCAGAGAAAATAATGATGTCAATAAATACCAATTTGAGCTTCGGTGACTAACAACAGTTACAAGACAAAGAATATATAATGTGATAGATCCATAGAGTAGAAAAACAAAAGTGACAAAGATATAAAAAAACGTATATTTTCCAATTTGGCATTCTTTCGAGAAATTAATTACGTTATAAATGTATAATACACTACATCGTAAGGCATATAAGAATTTAAGTAAAACTCATACTTGAAGAAAAGTAATTAAAAATTGTTTTCAGTTGTATTACCAGTGGTTTGCGAATTTTAAGACACGGTTTGTGAGATTTAAATTTCTGATCAACGCAACTATTTGGATACACAATTTTGATAGATATACACGTTACTATTGAACTCATTGCAGTTTCGTCTTTCAAGAATAGACTGACAGCTAAAACTACCCATGACTGATACCTCTATTGCTATACGCAATTTGTCTTATATCGTTCTTTAAATATTTTTTTTAGTAAGAGATCTTACTTCCAGAAATTGTTGTAGTAAGAAAGCTTACAAAAATCACGAAAGAAAAGTTCACAGAATTCGAAATCCCTTTCCCCCAGTACTTGGTGTAATGACAGGTTCATTACTCAACCGTGGATGAAAAAATTACCCACGGATAACTGCGACCGGCTAACCATGAAATCAGCCGATAATAGTTCACTGGCGATCACTTGCTGATAAAGTGCACAAAACATTTAGGCTTATATTCGGTAATATCGGCAACTCTGCAAGTGGAATATCTAAAGTAAAGACTAGGCGGATCTGCAAGATCTGCACTTACCAAAAACCCCATGATATCCGTAATATTATATACACCTTCTACTATAAAGATTGACTTACCCTTTCTAAATGATAAAAAAGTGCCCTAACATAAAACTGACGTTTCTAGCCATCATTTAATGAATAGATCAAGTTTAACTTTATTAAAGACATTCTTGTACATATAATAAATATTTCTTGTCGTTGTTTTTTTTTTGTTAGTTTGTTTAATGTTGCCTTTATTTATTTCGTGTGTCACCACATGAAATAATATACTCAAAATTAATGTTAGATGGTTCCTGCGTTTTGAAATTATTTTAGTGTTTATTGTTTCATTTCGATTGATTAAATGATCCTTATGATCATACTTTTATTTCTTAATCAAATATTCATTGGACACAAAAAAGTACAATTTAAACCACTGCAGTAAATTTCGACTGTCCCAGTGCCTTCAACTTAAATCAATTAATTAAATCAATTTAAGCAATTAAACAGTAATTGTAGCTTACTTTGTGGTTTTCAGTCAGTTAATTACTACATCTTAGGACACAAAGGACAATGAAAAATGTTCTCAAGACAAGCATGTAAATCTAAAAGGGAACTGACATATCATTTCGCCATCTCAATAAAAATAACAACAGCAACAATAAAATTCAGAAAACGTTGTTCGAACAATCGTCTGAAGTAATATGATCAGCATTACATCGATTTAAAGTTTTATTGGTGCATTATCTTGTAAGTGTATTTTAAGATGTTAGATTTTATAAAATTTGTTTCTTAATGGATTTCATTAACATGCGTTTATTTTGTTTTCTTCATTATTACAGACAACTACCGACGTGTATAATTTGTAACTGGATAACTTCATATTAAATGAGTAGATTAATTGCAACTTTTAATGAGTAGATAGCCTTGTACGTGTATATAAAAGACGCGAGGGAAATCTTTGATCTCAGTAAACACTGAAAATGTGATATCTGAATGAACACCGACCATGTAGCACATTTCAATCTTCCTTTACCTAAAATACAGAAGATTATCGTATTTGATTTATGGGAACTTAGGTGGGTAAAATATCTCTATTTAGTATATCCTGTTAATGTATGTATCTCATTTCTTCGTTTGAATACAAAATTTGTTGAAAATATAAAATATAATGGTTTATTTTATTTATGTGTTTAGAATCCCAAAACGTCCAACGTCAGCTCTCCACAAGAACTAGCTGCAGTGAGTGGTGTGATCATTGGAATGTACAAGGTAAGGTTACTACTGGTATATTTGTTTAAATGTTTAAGGTATAAGTCATTGGAATGTACAAGGTAAGGTTACTACTAGAATATTTGTTTAAATGTTTAAGGTCTTGTACATTCCAATGACTTATACTTTTAACATTTAAACAAATATACTAGTAGTAACCTTACCTTGTACATTCCAATGACTTATACCTTAAACATTTAAACAAATATACTTAGTAGTAACCTTACCTTGTACATTCCAATGACTTATCTTGGACTTTTGTGTGGTGTTGAAACATCTATTATGCCAAAGTACTATAGAGCAACAGTATTTTGAGAATTTCTATGTTAATGTGATTATATGTGACCTGATTGATCGTTGTAAATAAGATTTCACTGCAACAAAAATGTAAAATAGTTATACACTCAAACACGGAATAACGTTTTGTCTAGGATATCATTACAAGTCACAAATACTTTAAATTTATTAACTTTCCTTTTCTGCTGATAAGACTAAACAACAAATATATATCAAATATGTTTCTACTAAGAAAGTTATTAACCAAATGTTATTTATAAAATCTTTGTCACCAAATGCTTTCTATATTAAGGTTATCTTTCAAATCCCATGAAAATTCCCATTGCCATATATTTTCCGGTTTCGTCAGTCGCTCGTTTTATTATCAAGAAAAAGAAAATAAACTGGTTAAACCAAATGTAATGCTGACAATAAATCCTAAAGTGAGGAAAAGTTAGTGGTGGCATGATTTATTGGACCTATTGGTAGAATAGATGCACGAGCATATGATATGAATATCGTAAGCCAAGAATCGCAATACCTATTCATAAAAAGTATAGGAAAACACTATTTCTTTGTATTGGAACATAACTTGTAACGCCATCTCTCGTTCAAGTTAGGCAATTGCTGTTCAACTTCAAAACAATGGAGGCCTGATTGCAACTTAGCAGTCCACTTGTAGACAGATTGATAATTAACATTCTGGATTCGATAATTTTATTTGAATGCTGGAACATATAATAACTGTTTACCGTAAGGATAGAAATTCGTAATGCTTTGTTTCTTCGAAATCCGAAACAAATGATGTTTTTAAAATTCTTATCGTGTAAATTTTATAACAGTTTTTAGACCTGTTGGTTTACTAGTATTTCACCGGCTTTCAACGTGGGAGCCGTAACTTTTAAGATTATTGTTACATTGATAGGAAAACTCATTTTATTATGCTAGACTAACGAGAAGAAAGTTTAACTTTGTATGCATAAAACGCCGATAAAGAAATCATATTCTAACATCAAAGATGATATATTATGGGAATTTATAAGTGTGAGTTGGTGTATAATTTGTTTATGTCCTCTCCTTTCAGGGAAATAAAGTTGTGGTCAAACCACTACGTGTCAGCAAGCTGAACTTGTCTCGCCAAGTAATGGTCGAATTAAAACAGGTCAGTCTGTTGCTCTTTGTTCCCCGGTGGGACAGCGGTACGTCTATGGACTTACAACACTAAAATCTTGGGTTCGATTCCCCGCGGTGGACACAGCAGATGGCCTAATGTGGCTTTGCTCTAAAATATACATGTTGTTACTCTTTAACGTTTATATATATATATATATATATATATATACATATTTCAAACATTGGTATCAGTTTCATGATTCATTTCATTTTCAGAAAAAAATGTAGTGTAAAATGCTGTTAGTGAGAATAAATTTTTTTTAGTTGTAGTTAAGCACAAAACTACAAATGGGCTATCTGTGCTCTGCCCACCACGGGTATCGAAACCCGGTGTATAACTTTGAAGTCCGCAGACGTACCTCTGTGTCACTGGGGAGAAAGAGGGTAAATATATGCTGAGGTTATATAGTGTAAAGCGCTGTCAGTGGGGATAAATATGTACTGAACTTATGTAGTGTAAAGTACTGTCAGTGAGGATAATTATATGCTGAACTTATGTATTGTAAAGTGCTGTCAGTGAGGATAATTATATGCTGAACTTATGTAGTGTAAAGTGCTGTCAGTGAGGATAATTATATGCTGAACTTATGTAGTGTAAAGTACTGTCAGTGAGGATAATTATATGCTGAACTTATGTATTGTAAAGTGCTGTCAGTGAGGATAAATATATGTTGAAGTTATGTAGTGTAAAGTGCTGTCAGTGAGGATAAATGTGTGCTAAACGTATGTAGTGTAAAGTTCTGTCAATGAGGATAAATATATGTTGAAGTTATGTAGTGTAAAGTGCTCTCAGTGAGGATAAATATATGTTGAACCTATGAATAAGGTAAGATATAAGAAACAATAGTAGATTTTCCTTTAAGTCGATACTCACTTCTAAACTTAAAGGAAACGGAACGGTGGGTGTCCTGAGGAGTATCCAGAGGTAGAAAAGGATAGGGGAAGAGAGTATTTTTGAGATTTTTAAAACGTTTATTGACAAAGGAAACAAAAAAAAAGGAAAACAAATCAGAAATAAATCCAAATAGTCCAACCATTGCTGTAATATATGGAAAGTGAATGAGCGATTAGTGCATGTACAAGGTTATCAAAGCGCACAGTTGGCGAGCATCCTGACTCTATCAAACTGATGTTTGTAAAATATAATTTCTCTTTCATGCTATATATAGTTTTAAATAGTTATAGACTGTCTGCGCTCTGTTCACCGGGGGGGATCGAACACTGGGTTTTAGCATTGTAAGCCCGTAAACTTGCTGTTGACATACTAACGACTTATTTTATGGGTATTGACTTCAACACTCATAAAATAAAATCAACAAGAACCCAGGAAAGTAGAGCCAGATGGCTCAGCTGTACGCTTTACGGCTATAACGCTAAATTTCTTGACTCAATCCCCACAGTAGGCACAGCAAGTGTAGCCTATTGTACAAGTTTGTGCTTAGCAAAAACAAAAAAATTATATTTAAAAGTTCAATTTTAACACTCGAATGCTTAAAATATTGTATGTGGTTTCAAGATTTTCGAAACCAGAACGAACCAACTGAGAAATTGAAACAACGTTCTGGCTGAAATTAGGTTATTTGGAAAAGTACTTATCACTGATGCCGTTTTTCAAATTCCTTTGAGTGTAATTTATTTTAGCCTATTGACTTTCATATTCCTCTATACTCTACCATGCTTATGTTTTTGTTTTGTTTTTCTTCCCAGGTCGGCATTGATAACAAATACATCTTAAGTTCATTCTGATATTTTTATTGAATATTATGAAATTTTTGGAGACAAACAGTTTAGAAAAGCTCTTGTCTTTACTTTCAAGTTTGATAATTTTATCTTAAAATGTAGTGCTTTTTGAGCTAAAAAGAGTCATTTTAACTCAGTCTGTTTTTTGTTTTTTTTTGTATTCTATTCGCCTTGCTTGTGAATTTGTTTTATTGGTTACTTTTTTTAAGTTTTCGTACAATAATAGTGTTTAACTACTTTATTTCAACTGTGTGATTGGCATTCGTTATCAAACTTGATGATACATGTTGTAAAATAGATTATGTCAAAAAACTTTTCGTGGTCCTCTAAGAATCAGAAGATGTTATTTTTTCAAGATTACAAAAAAATCAGACTTGAATAAGGGCAACATTGAAAGACAAAAGACAGTCTCGATCACAAACAGCACTGAAAGGTCAAAGGCAATCCTGATTAATAACACTGGAAATATCAAATCCAGTGCAGATTACCAAAGACATTTGAAGATCAAAGTCAGCTTTGATTGTTGAAGAAACTGAAAAGTCAAAGACTGTTTTGACAACTGGCTATACTGAAATATTAAGCTAAACTCTGAAGAACTACATTGGAAGCCCAGGACCTCATCAATGGTTTTGTAAGTCCAGAATTACCATTGACTGCTGACGATATTGAAAAAACAAAAGAAAGTCTTAGTTACTGGGTACACTAAAAGGGTCAAAAACAGTTCTAATTGTTTATTATATTGAAATACTAGAGGCAATACTGACTACGATCACATCAAGACCAGAATTAGCCATAACTATTAATCACATAAAAAACACGATCAACATATATTTCAATAGATACTAACAGATAAAAATAATTCCTGAATTTCGACCAAACTGTGTAATCAGAGACAGTCTGAATTACCAATAACACTGAAAAGGAAAATAAAAACTATGATTTTGTTTGTGAATGAAACCCTCACAACTAAGTAATAAATCCCTATTTGATTAAGGAAATTTAAGCTACTAAATAATCATTTCATTTAGAATAAAAACGAACATATAGCTCAAAACCTTTATATATATATATATATTTGTAACTTGTTTTTCTCTTTTGTTTATTCTGTAGATAGGAGAACTTACCCATGAAAACCTGGTGCGTTTCATAGGGATGTGCGTTGATGAACCAAACTACGCTTTGCTCACAGAACATTGTATTCGAGGAAGTCTTCGGGTAGGCGTGGTTTCTTTGTCGTGTATGATACATTCAATAAGAAGGTGACATAAGTTTTAGAATACACTTTTAATGAAAACTGAAACAAGTAATCTGGCTATAAAACTAAGTAAGATGTCTAATCAAGTTTATTCAGTGTTAAATTAATGATGTTCAATTCTTTCCTGTTCAACTGTGATATGTGAGGATGTGATGTGTTTTCTACCTTATTTAGGGATTGTTAAGATTTTGCTGTTATTTACTTTCCGTAGTGTAAAGCTGGCAACATGTGGTACAGAAGGTCACTAAGACTAAGTTGTTCTGGTTATTTAGTTTCCGTACTGTAAAACTGGCAACATGTGGTACAGAAGGTCGCTAAGACTAAGTTCTTCTGATTATTTACATGTGGTACAGAAGGTCGCTAAAACTAAGTTGTTCTGTTGTTTGATTCATTGTTCTCTTTAGTATACATTGTTTATTATGCCTGAAAGGAAATTTCAGTACCATATAGAAGTCCACATGAAAGAACTGGCACTGTAATATCTTTTGCTGGTCGATTACGACGTTGACTAAATGTGACAGACGACCAATGCCGTGAGGGAATAAAGGTCACTAGATGACGCTGTCGACTGAGCAAATACATCAAATTAACCTATTGAATTCAGTCACGCTTTCTTTGCCCAGTTCTAATTGGTTTTCTTCATGATTAATCCGATATAAATTTATCTTCAGGGTCTGAAAGCTGACGAGCTATTCATTGATCCAGTAGAGGCGATCACCCACTTGTCTACTACTTTTTTTTCTTTTGTTGTTGTTGTAGTTTTGGTTATTTTGTCTAAATAGAAAATATTGTTTCACTGCCCTTCTAATGTGTCCAATCTGTTTACTGCTCGTGCAACATAAAACTCAGCCAAGTTATCAACTACAGAACACGAGTTAATTACGGGTTTGTCTGAAAATGCCAAGTAACTCCTGTTTCGAAATAAGAAAGAAGAAACATATTTAAGGATCCAAAGTTATCTTTCTTCTCACTATAATGAACATAACAAGTATAGGTTGTGTAGTTATCTTATGGTCAGAGTCTGGCATAACCTGATGGTTAGAGCGCTCAACTCGCAATCTGCAGGTTGTGGTATCCAAACAGATATAAACTAGTCACCGAATAAGCTCGTTTTTTCAGCTGAGGGGACTTTATAATGTGGCCGTAGCTCCCAGTATTCTTTTTAAAGAGCAGCCCAAGGGTTGACCGTAAGCGGTGTTGATTGGCTTCCTTCCCAGTAGTTTACAACTTTAAAATTAGTAACGGCTATCGCAGATAGCCCTTGAGTAGCTTTGCCAAAAATTCACCAGACAGACAAGTAGATTCGGGTAAGATAATTCAGGCGTGGCTGTGTTTCAATACATGTAGACAAATTGTCTAGTTTAAACAAGCCACCTGGTGTTAGAATGCCTAAAAAGAAAATTATGTACACCATTATTTATTGTATCCTTGAAATAAAGAAATATCACGATATTAAAAACAAGTTTAAAATCACATTCAAACTGAATTAGTGTAAAAATCCCTCTTGTTTCACTAAATTTTACTTTTATTTCTCAAAATTTATTTGAAGTTTTATAACTGAAAACAGACTGCGTTTGAAAGGTCAAAGCAAAAAATTGTGGAAAAAAATTGAATTGACATGACTATATGATTTTAAAGTAGTCAGTGGAACTTACTTCATGACCAGTAGAAATCGCAACAGAGAATAAAACAAATAAAACTGACAGAGTCATTTCTATTTTTATCTGGTTAATGTTTTGATACATGACTGACCTTATGACTATAGCTATGTTCAGATTTTATTCAGATGCCAATTTATTAATGGCTGAATGCCAGGGCATCGACCCATGTATAACATCAGATAAACACATCATACTATGCCATCCAATAATGTTACCTGATTGGTACTCCTAACATATACCATTCTGTCCAAATGTTATAGTCATGATCCTAATTACCTTGCTATTACTCTCTCATTACTACTCGCATACATTATTCGCTTACTTCTGAAACTGTTAGTCATGAAATAATCGCTGAAAAAGTTAAGAAAGTAGTATTCAGTTTAAGCCATCTTTCTACCGAAAGCTAATGTTTCATCTGTTTTGTATTTTTTTAACCATCGCTTGGACTTAATTAATTGATTATCTATGAGCAACAATTACGTCGATTAGTGTCACGTAAACTAATCGATTAATCGAAATTAGTCCTTTCGATTATTCCAACAATCGAGTAATTTAAATTTCGAGTAGACCAACTGTCACGAAATAATCAACCACTCGAAATTACGATTTCCAATTATAACTATTTTCGATTTTTCAAATTATCTAAATAATCGAAATATGGTTATTATGTTTGTTTCTGTTAAAAACTACACAATGGGTTAACTGTGTTATGCCCAGTTTAACCCCGTAAGTGGTTGTTATTATTACTTTGTGATTAGAAGTAAAAAGTACTGGGTCGTGATATGAATGTCTTGGGTTGATTCCCGTTGACAACAAACTTGCTCGCCCTGTCTTTGTTATAGAAAATATATTAAGACTATCTGCCACTGTCACTAATTTTGAACTGTTAACGAAGGAGAAGGTGACAGTGTTGCAGCATCCAGCACCTTATTTTATTTTTACTTGTATGTACTACGGTTTGAGAAGCACTGTGTCAATCAAATAATCAATTAGTTGGGCCGTTAAACTTTAGTTCGTACAATAGTCCTGTTGATTTAAAGCTGTCGACACTAGTTTCTACTAGTATTCAGACAGGAATCTACTCGATCTAAATTCGTCCACCCATAGTGTTAATCTAGGATATGGACTGTAACTTGATGAAGACTAAGGTCCCCTATCTGTATATCCACCCTATACTGATACTAAGTATTAGGGTTCTCTTTCTTTTGTAAATTAGGGGATTTCTGCGGATTAGGGTGTGGTTTACGGAGCCCGTTACTGTCTGATATATAGGTGCTCTATGCGAATTTTCATGTTTCTATTGACAACTCTCCTTCGAAATAATATGTCATTTAACTTAATCTCGTTCAACAACATGAACATTTCTTCGTAAAGGTTCATGCGTATATATGTTGTTTTATACATAAGGTTTACCATTGCAGTACTGAACTATTGATCGATCTGGACTTCATTGTGAACCAAATACAGATAATAAATACTACCTTTCTTGCCAATGCAAGAAAATATACATATACAGTGCGATTAACCCTCTGTACATTCTTCAGCCGTTAATGTTTTTATAATCACATTAGATGAATATCAAGTCGTCATAGAATCAATGTTAATAGTCTGTATTTTTTATAAAAGGACATGTTGGAAAAGGATGCCATGAATATCGATTGGACCTTTCGATACTCAATGGTCAATGATATCCTTGAGGTAAGTCCACTCCACTTAGAATTGTATATATATAGGTCACTTACACATTTAACATCAAGAGTGTTCATAAGATAAACATTCAGTATATATTTTATGTAGACAGCTGATTATGTCGTGATCATTCTAAAAACAAGTACTAAATCTTCTTATATTTTCATTCAGAAAAAAATAATAAATACTGAAAGTTCTTAGTAAAGTCCTGTAAATTTAAGAAAACCTTGAGCACTACAGTTTTCTTACAGAATAGTTACCACAGAAATTCAATAATATAAAATTGTTTTAATAGTTTAAACAGAAAACGAATTATTTGCGTTTCAAAATTAACTACACATTGTTGTTGTTGTTTGTTTTGTTTTTTTTCAGAATATTTTCATTTCATTTAAAATATCATATATCTTATCTCTATAATCACATTAATAGTCAGTACGTTACTTTGATAAGTGGCATACTGTATTAATGCATATCAAGAAATAGGTTTCATTACATGTCACTTATAATTCATGGTCAGTAAAATCATTTAATATAACTTATTTTATATATAGTTTAAACATTCGTTGTTTTTCATGTGTATCTAACTGGGGTTGGCATTAGTCTTGTAATAAATGAAGTTTATGGGTGTTAAATGAAAATAATCCAGATTTCGTGTATTTGTTTGTATGTAGAGTTCAAGTGGAAGAGAACGATATGATCCAGTGATAATATAGTAATAACTAATTTCTATATTCCATTTTTGCTACGTTTTTTAACTATAAAAACAAGTTGTTGAACAGTTCCACAGTTTAACATTTTTGTAGAAAGATTATTTGTCATTTTTGTCTTGTGAACATATTTAGGTGTTACTTCAATAAACTAAATTAGTGAGATCTCATTAGGTGTTATGACAGTTTAAATGTTAAATTGATAATTTGATACAATATTTCATAATGCTACAATAAATAATTATAATTTCAACTAGTAGGAAGTCATTCAAACTAGGCATGATTAACGAATTTATACCCAGATCTTTAAATATTCTTATATGCAAAGGCATTTAAATTGTAAGCTTTTTTCAATCAATTTTAAGGTAATATGTTCATGTACCTTTCATTCTGGGGTTAGTTTAATAATAAAATTAATATCATTAATATATTTTATTCGTGAAGTGTCATTAATAATTTTCTATAGTTTTTTTTTGTTACTTTACTATAAAAAAGTATAATTGTTCTGTATAGTTAGCTATAAATGTTATTTGATCCTGTTGTTTTTAACCACTAATATTTTACTTGCATATGCATTATGCTTATTCGTTGCTTACTGAAAGGTTTGAAGCTACGTTTATGCATAACAGTATGTGAAAACCAAGCTTAAAAACAATATAGAACTCTGATTCAGAGTTGAATTATAAGCTTGTTTCGTAATTACGCTATATCGTACTCAACTCTCTCACCCACTGACCAGTTTTTGCTATATGCGTCTGGTCATTATTACGTTTTAGTGATTTTTATAAAATATAAAACAAGAAGTGTGTGTTGTTGAATCATTTGTCCTAGTGAAAAACTTGTTATCATCTAGATTTCTTTTCATTTAAAAAGACATATACATTAGTATTTTGTTTCTGACATAGAAGGATACAATTCGGAGCAGTACTTACAAATAACATATAAATATATATCACATGAACTGAGTCTCTTCTCAGCCATCATTAATACATTGATATTTTTCTTCTTTTGTAAGGAGATTGGTTGATTGCATGTTTTATTTTTTTAATATGTCTATTAAGTGTTCGATAAACCGACTATTACTAATAGGGTGAGTTATGTAATTAACTTCTGACGTATTGCAGGGTATGAAATATATTCACGACAGCTCACTTGAATTTCACGGTCGTCTAAAGTCAACCAACTGTGTGATTGACGGACGTTTTATGGTGAAAATCACTGACTATGGCCTGAAATATGTACACGAACAGATTGATTTAGACACTGAAATAAATCCACGTAAGTATTACAAGATTTACTTAGAAAGAATAATTGTCACATCATTTTACTGTGAGTTGAACAACGATTAGGATGAACGGTACAACGAGGTTCCAGGAAAATACCAAATATTAAATTTCAACTTTATTTATTCTCTAATGTATAACTTTGTTCTCCAAAAGTTTCATTGGAATCGCTTGCATTAAAGATCAAGATATTTGTAATTGTCGATCAAACAAGTCTAACTACTTGCAAAATCAGTACATGCTTTGCTCGTAATAAAGCGTCATTTAGAGCGTTGTACGGATGAGTTCGGCTTTCAATGTTTTTATAGCACTGAAATTCTACTTTAAGCCTTGCAAGGATGAGCTATTTCTGAATTGTATTGCATATAATTATAAAAGTAGCATATTAATACTTAGGATCTGGTTCATTCAGAAATGTTGCTCTTCTTATGTATATAAAGTTTTTATGCAAAACTTAAAGATCTGGCCGATCGATAATATTCCATGTTTTAATTATGCAACAGTTTTGGTAATATATACTGGATATTAATAGCGATTTTTATTAGTTATTTAATGAGTTGTTCTTCTTTCTCTTTACATTAATACATTAATTGCTGACTGACTCATTAAACCTCATGATCATTTATGTTCCTTTATGATCTAACTTTTGTAAACTGACATCATCGAAAGGTCATTTTGAAAACGTTTCTTTTAGATGTAGACTTAACACATTCTTCAAGACACTAGAGACAGCTACGATTGTTTACTTGGTTCTCTACATCAACAACAGTATATTTTCAAATAAACTTTTGTTTCGCAGATATTTTGTATGTTTTTTTTTCATTTTCTTGTATACAAATTTAGCACTGGGAGAACAAACATTTGTCAGTAAAACCGGGTTTACTCTTTCGGTCTGTTTTGATTGAATATTAACATTTCTGATTCTAGGTTTTGTCTTATTATTTCAAAACTATAATACGAAAGGGATGATATTGTTTCTTACTGTTATGCTTATGAAATCGTTTTTCATTTTCACGAGCATCTTAACTTTGTTTTTGTTTTTCTGTTTTAAGTTTGTAACTGCGGACTTAACTTTGATATCAAATAAAGATTCTAACGCAATACTCAAATATATATATAATTCTTAGTTGTACAGAAAATGAGTACGTTACATTAAAACGATTTTAGGGCCTCAACACGTTGTCACAGCCAAGTCGAACATGCTCTATTTGATTACCGCGTTCTTAACAACAGCCCTGAAGCGTAATTCCTATTTCAAATGGTTCTTTTGTAAGGCAGTCATGTCCAAAGCATATCAATTCTCCCTATGAGCTTTCTATAATCCACCTAGTGTACGAGGGCGAAAGTTTCCCATCGCACTTTTTAACAGTCCGATGTTTGTGTTATTATTCATCAAACAATATCTCATTGAAAATCGAAAACAAAACTTATAAGCCACTTCACATGCTGTTTGGCTTAATTTTAAAAATGGACAGTCAAAAAAGCACAGAAAATCCCAATGAAAACGTGAACAAAAGATATACTATAATATCCAGAAATAGTCTCTCCTAAAACTAATAAAAATAACACTCATACAGTCTAAAGCCTCTTAAAGTTTCTGACTTACACCTAAGGTGACAGCTAGCTCGAAGTTTCTTTAAATCCAACTTAGTTGTCCTTAGCTCTGTGATAAAAAAAAAATATAGCAATTGATTAAACTTTCAACCTTTGACACACCAAATTCTATAGTGCTGCTTTTCGAATCCATATGTTACAATAAATCTGATCAGAACATTGATATGCCTCAGCTGAATAAAGTTAGTGATGTCGCAATTTCCATATAACATCGAAATATTCTTAAATGTTCTTCTAACCACCCGAACTTAGCAGTTAATGTTTCTACTAAAGTTACGTCCTACTGTGAGCATGTACTTTAAGTTAAAGGCTTCCACGTTTTTATTTTTATCATGATTTCAAACCGAGATATGATACTCTTCAATTAATATAACCTCAGTATCCGGGAACATTGTTATATACCATCCACGAAGTGGATGAAATTTTGTTTACAGTTAGCATAGTATAATTATGTTGTCAGTATTGGGTATGAGAAATACAATGTTCATTCCAATAAAAACATATTACTTCAGATCATCCACCTTCTTTCTCACAGGATATTTTGTGTACAGAATGAAAGGCTTGGAAACAAAATTCCTCCCTTTCCGACAACCTTGTGAACTTTGAACCAATAGCAGAAATATTGATATAACAAAATTCTCTTAGTTGATCTAAGGAGTTACCAGGATATCAATAAATGGACCGAACATCCTATATGGGGCTAGGACTTATTAAGTCTTGATGTTGATCAGAGCTATAGTTAGCGCCAGGAAAAGCTCAGCTATTCATTACGTTAGATATCCCTATTTTACACAGTATAGCTTTGTTAAGTCGGATTTTTTTCTTTTGTTCTAGAAATATTCACGTGCATATACTCCTCTACGGCACCCAAAAAAAGGTATTTGTAATCATCAAACTAAGCTGATGAAAATTGACGAGAAATATATGGAAATTTAGGCTGCTGTGCGCTCTCTTCCAGAACAGGAACAGCAAATGTTATGTAAATTAATGGGAACAGTTGTCTTATACTTTAAGGAAGAATGTTAGAGTGTAATTTTATTCAAACCTGGAACGAATAAAACGTCCTAATTCACATATATATATATGAAACATGTTAATCGTACATATACAAACCATGTACATAGCTTTAGCAACAACATCAGCAAAATGTGTGTTTGTTCTTGGTGTTATTGTCTTTGTTTACTATTGATATATTGACAGATTTTTCGGAAATCTGATACCTACACTTTTCCATACGCAATCTCCCCACCCTAGCCATTTTGTTAATAAGTTGATTTGTTGTAGAGTTTATGAGTATATCTTTTGTTTATTTATTTTATTCAATCGTCGATAAAATTACATTTACTAAATTATAGTATTTTGAGTTTTTTTAATGGCTATACCTTCATATTTCCACTATATGTTCTGTATTCTAGTTACGATATAGCACAGTTACTATCATTAAATAATGTTAATGGCAACTCCAAGTTCATAGTTCTGCAAAACAACTTCTGGATCAGTAGTTATGTCACTTGACATGCCAGTATGTACTGTTAGAGTTCATATTCACAAAAGTTCATTTGGTTTTATTGACTTTACAGCCCAAGAAATAAGAAGAGAACGCATTTTAATTGAAAATACGACACACATCGACTTCGCATACTTCAAGTGAATGAATAGTGGAAATTTGCAAATAAAGTAACATGGCTAGTCACCTGATTCTTGTTTTGCATAGAAAATCAACTCAGGGATCACCATTAACAATATTTTATAACAATAGTTATGCCTTGTCAGAGGTAGAGTAATTCTGAGTAGTATATTTTCTACGAAGTGTAAGTTTCAGTTCAGTATAAAGCTATTCGTTCATCTGTAGGATAGCAACTAAATTCTGTTTTGTTTTGTTTTTACTGTATACTTACTCGACATTATAGTACTGTTCTGAGTATCACAATTAAACTTACAAATCTGAATTATATATGCACATTTATTTCTAGAGATTAAACCCAAAACGATGAATAAGTTTTTCCTCTCATTCAAGGATCCCTCTTTTGGATGGCTCCTGAACACCTTAGAGAACCTTTTCCTACCAAAACAGGTTCCAAAAAAGGTGACATTTACAGCTTTGCCATCATACTTCAAGAAATAATTACTCGATCGGGACCATTCAGATTAGAGGAAAGGCATGGAACCAACAAGGTTGTTATAGAGCCTGAAGGTCAGTCACATTACCAATGGCACTTACCGTATAAAAGTTAAATATAAATTTAGCATTATTTCAAATGACGTTTCACGAAAATAATACAAAGAGAGTTTATTTTCAAACAGAAATTTTGAACCGTGTCAAAATGGGAACAACGCCACCATATCGCCCAGAGATCGCCAATGATGAATGCTCAGCTGAACTAATGGACCTGGTTCGCGCTTGTTGGTCGGAACTACCAGGATGTAGGCCTAGCTTCGCAGACATTAAAGTTCAATTCAAGAAAATCACAAAGTACGTATAAAGATGAATGGAATATGAAAGTATATTTTAGCTTTGATGTGTTTTTTGTAGTACTTCTTTATAAAGCGTTTATGTTCCTGAACGATTGTGCATGATCATATGAATATTACATTATTGTTGAGGTCGAGTAGGCCATAGCTTTATGTGCAAGTGAACATTTTCGGGGTTTTTGTATACATTTTGAGTTTTAACTATACGCTTTCAAACTAGTTCGTTTTTCGACTGAATGTCTGTAGTGGAGAACAAATCAGAATGACTCTGCCATACAGAAGATTGAATACGTTATATTAAAACTATTTGAATAAGCAAATCAGCAAGACACGTGATAACCACAGCCGAAATAAAGTCGAGTTGTGACGGAATGTACCAAAACTACATTTTGACATCGCTTAACGTTTCGTAGGTAGTGGTCCTCTGCTAGGACAGCTGGTAAGTCTACGGATTTATAGTGCTTAAATTGGTTCCCCTCGGTGGAGATACGAGATAGCCCGAAGTGGCTTTGCTATAAGAAAAACACACATAAACACACACTCATAGTGTGATGTCACCGAAAACTGTCGTTTTGGGGAAAGATACGTAACAGCACTTTCCAATGCAAAATATTCATATACTCAGATCAATAATTCAGTTTTTACAAGACAGGGATATTCCTTGTATTTAGTAGCATTGGTAAACACAGAAATACGGATCAACTTGGTGCAACAGAATCATCCACAAACGATCTGCAATAGTCATACTCCGGCAGTGTTAAACAAACCGCAATAATAAAACGTAATAATCCATGAACACAAAGGTAAATGACAAAACGCCGTTCACGTGCCCCAGGCAACAAAAAAGTAACATAATCAAGAAAGATCTCCATTTGAAAAAGCGATACACAAAAAAAGTCTAAACAAGTTGCTCCCTCAACAAATCCATCGAACCAAAATACTCTAGGTGTTGGATAACATGCGAAACACCGGCACAATGTTCCATTATTATTCAGCGGAATAACGGGTTTTTTTTCTTCACCAAAACGTGCATTTCAGTGAAGAAAAGATGGTGTACAGGCCTAATCTATTCTTTGTTTCGCTACTTGCTCTGCAACAGACTAGTTTCTCTGAATTCATGTCTCATCAGTACTGCTTATAAATTGTAATTCGTTTGTACTGGGTTGCTCCTAACAATTAACAACCTGTTTAGTTTTCGTTTGTACTGGTTTGCTCCTAACAATTAACAACCTGTTTAGTTTGTTATTGCGCACTGTTTGTCTTATCAGTTAGTAGACTTGTACTGATTTTCTCCTAAATATTAACATGCTCATTTTGCTTTACTGCATAATTTCCTAACTAATTTATTTTGTCCTTCTAGTTATTAATAGTAAGTTCACTTTACTATACCATACTATTTTCCTGAATATCTACTTCGGCTGCTTTGGTTTTCTATTTTGATTAACATAGATACAACTAATATTTGATGACCTGGCATGGCCTGGTGGTTGTGGACGTTCGACTTGCAATCTACGGGTCGTGAGTTCGAATCCCTGTCACACCAAACATGCTCGCTCTTTCCGTCGTGGGGGCGATATAATGTGACAGTCAATCTTTGAAAAATGAGTAGCCCAAGTAGGTTGTGTTGACTATCCTTCCCTCTAGTCTATTACTGCTGAATTAAGGACGGCTAGCGCAGATAGCTCTCGTGTGGCTCCACGCGAAATTCAAAACAAACCAAACTTATACTTGTTGAAAAGACCTTTTGCTTTATTAGAAATATATGTTAAAAAAACAGTTTTCTATTTTATTTATCCAGCACAAAGTGCATGGATAAGGGCATGATTAATATGCTTACAAATATAGCGATCTTAACTCGGAAATTCAGGAAAGTTTGCCTCGTAAGATAATTAGTTAGCCAAATGAATAATTTAAATAGAAAATGGACAACCTAAAATTTCCAACAGAAATTATTAAAGTAAGGTAATAATCTATATTAAAGTAACACAGAGAAAAATATCTATTCCTGGCTCTTTTTGTCGCAAGTGGTTCAATGGCGAAATTTGACGCATAAAATTTTTTTTGGCGAAATATTTTTCAATAGTGAACCTTTCCAAAGAGGACTTTCCTGATATGACTTACAACGCTGCTTGCTCTAAAGGACTCATGAAGAACTTTAAAATAACTTTTATGGGAGTGTTTCCTCTAAACATGTATGATTGGTCTACATAAAATGGAGCAAATATGTTCGTTTTGAATTATTAGTTTGTTTGTTTGTTGGTAAGCGTTGTGAGCTCTCAGACTTATCAGTGAGCTACTGGAGGGCAAATTATTAGTACTGCGAAACAAACTGCAATTTGACAACCTATAAGGTTCTATAAGTTCTGCAAATAATATTATCTGAATAAAATGTGGACCCGGCATGACCAGGTGGTTAGGGAATCTGAGGGTCGAAGGTTCGAATTCCCGTCCCACCAAACGTGCTCGCCCTATCAGCAGTGGGGGCGTTATAAAGTGACGGTCAATCCCAATATTCGTTGGTAAAAGAGTAGCCCAAGAGTTAGCGGTGGGTGGTGACGACTAGCTGCCTTCCTTCTCGTCTTACACTGCTAAATTAGAGACAGCTAGCGCAAATAGCACTCGTGTAGCTTTACGCGAAATTCAAAAAATAAACTGAATAAAATATACATATTGTATTTCGATACACGTGTTATGTAACACAATGTGTAGCTTTGAATTTAAAACAAATAAACAATGGATAACATTATTATTTTTGCGATACAAAAATACTTCAGTTGATAAATGAAATACAAAGTTGAATATATAAACATAAAAGCCAGCCTCTAGGTAGTAGAAGTATTTCTGATTATATGTTTATTTTTGGAAACTTTGAATGAGTGTTTTCTAAGTTTGTGATCGAATTATGATTATTTTTGTTTACTGACTTTTCTATCAAAGCTACTCGAAAGCTATCTGAATTAGTCGTCCATAGTTATGAAGTGATAAATTATAAGGAAGGACTTACAGTCAACGAACTGTGACATTGACCGTCACATTATATCGATCCCACGGCTGAAATGGCGAGCATGTACAGTACAGGGATTCGATCTCGCGACCCGCATATTGTGAGTTGAACTCACTAACCACCAGAACATGCACACCAAGATGTAAACGAAACTAAATGTTCCAGACAATATGGAATTAGTATTCCTTTCTCTGCGTAATTTCCTTTAGATGACGAACTTAAAAAATCTCATTTCCTAAAGTTAATGTTTTGAATCTTAAGATAAAAGATATACCAACTAATAACACCAAGCTATTAAGTTTTCCAGGTGATGCTAAAAGTGCTTGAAACCTAGACTAAGGAAATTAGCTCTTAATGTTTTCTTTATCTAATTGGTCCAAGTAGGGGGTAGTGGATAGCGTGCCAAACTGTAAATTCGGAGGTTCATGGTTCGCATTAAGTAACATCGTGTTCCGCAATTTATGAAAGCCTTATAGGTGTGACAGTCAAATCGTACTATTCGATTAGAGTGGCCTGAGAGGTGACTATGGACGAGCGACCTTTCATTTAGTCTACCTATTTAAAATTAGGGAGAGTTAACGCAGTTAGTCCATGTGTGGCTTTGCGCGAATATCCGAAAAACAATTCTTAATTATTTTACATAATGCTAAGTACGATATTTCGAAATAACATTTCAAAAGTAAATAATTGATTAAGTAACCCAATTCCCGATACATTCACATGTAAAACTATGTAAAATTTGACAGAATTTTAGATATTACAAATAGGAAGTTTTTTGTTTGTTGTTAAGCATAAAGCTATACAAAGGGATATCTGTGCTGTAACCACCACGGGTATCGAAACCCGGTTTCTAGCGTTGTAAGTCCACAGACATGACGCTGTGCCACTGGGGGACCAAATAGAAAGTACCACATAGAACTAAATAACAACCCTCTAGTCAAAAGACTTGTTTGTTGTTAAACAAAAACTACACAACAAACTGTCTGTGTCCAAACCCAGTTTTTTAGGGCTCTAAGCCTTCAGACTCACTGCTGAACCTTTGGGGAGGGGAGCTAGTTGAAAGATCGAAATAAATTTTGAACCTTATTCTTCGACTTCACAAAAGGGTTACTTCTTTTGGCTGGAGTAATATTATTGAAGTTTATGTTCTGTTTATGAATTAGTAAAAAATAAAATCTAAATGCATAGAATTATAAGAAAATCTATGATGTAGATGAACGAAAAAATATCACAAATTTTGGTTATATACGTTAAGTACATGATTTTAAATAGTTGAATGGCTCTTTGACCTGTGAGTGTTGCATACTGAGGTCAGCCGTAATACCTCACAGTATCGAGATTATTTACAAAGTGTCTTTAAAATATATCTGCAATCATATTGTAAATTTTTACAAAAACTGAACTATTTTTCAAAACAAAACACACATTTTCTTTGTACAAAGACTTGTAGAAAAATTTGCGTTTTTATGTTTCCAGAGGTGCATCCAATCAAAACTTTCTTGATAACTTGCTGGCCAGAATGGAACAGTATGCAAACAATCTTGAACAGCTGGTCGAAGAGAAATCTAAGTCACTAATTGAGGAGAAGAAGAAAACGGATGAGCTATTGTGTCAGCTCCTTCCAAGGTTGGCACAATCTTATACTTGTAATTACTGAATACTTTGGGCTATTACTAAAACAAAATTTATTTTCATGCGTGTGCCTTAGTCCCAACTCATTAATTGCTACATGTTTTGATGACTACAAGATAGGCGTTTATCACATTTAAATATTTCTGCTCCATAGACCTTCCAGGTTCCATCTCTGGAATCTATAGTATAAATATTGTTGTATATGCTGTATTGTTGTATATGCATAGATCAATTTAGTATTTGAAAATTATCTAAAGAATAAAGAGCTTAACAATGAAACCAGAGCTCCTTTCCACGAAGCTGTAATGATTTCGAATCTATTTAAAGATATAATGATTACATCATATAATTTTACCTATTTTATATTTCGAACCTCTCTCATTAGACCTCACTGGCACGTTTCCTATCTTCAAATATCATATGCCACCAATTAGATCAGATTATAACGTTCCCAATGACTTGTTTTCTGATGTAATAATTATTTTAGAAGAATAATAAAAATTAGTAGCTTCAACTGAGATATACGAATTTCTTGTAATTGTGAATAAATTTTCTTGCCTTTTTTCTATTGTTACTATGATGAATGTCTGTTTAAGACTGAATATGATTTTACAAATTCTGACGGTGGTTTTGGTAAAAAAATCCGACTTTGCTATGGACACTTTAAAAATTACTTTATTTCTAGTTTCATTTTAAGTTTATAGGGATTATTACACAGACTTTTAAGTTTACTTTCTAACATAAGTGAAGCGTAGTCATCTCATATTGTGAAATATATATCTGTATTTGATATCAAGTTCGGTACTGTTAGCTTGGCTATCTTTAATGATATATACTTTGGGATTGGGTGAGCTATATAGTGACGGTAAAATCCCATTATTCAATCAGACAGTAGTAGTCCAAGAGTAAGTAGTGGTTTTCTAATTCACTAGCTGTCTCAGTCTGTCAGTTTAAAATTAAGGACGACTAAATGCACATAGCTTTGTGTGAACTTTCTGAAACAAACAAGCTTCGAGTGGTAGTAAATATTATTCGTAAAAAGAAATGTAGTGTAAAACGAATAGATCACATTACTGTGCAGTATTTCAATTACATTTTTATTATCAATAATAGGGTGATAAATTCCCGTTAAGTCGTCATCATATTTATCAAACTAAGAATATTAATGGCTGGAGACCATTATTACTATTAACTAATACCTTAAGGATAAACCTTAGGCACTTGGAAAATGCTTATTTAAAAAATAATAATTATATAATATACTATCGTTAGTTCATACTTTAATGATACATATTAATGGCTGGAGATCATTATTACTATTAACTAATACCTTAAGGATAAACCTTAGGCACTTGGAAAATGCTTATTTAAAAAATAATAATTATATAATATACTATCGTTAGTTCATACTTTAATGATACATATTAATGGCTGGAGATCATTACTACTATTAACTAATACCTTAAGGATAAACCTTAGGCACTTGAAAATGCTTATTTAAAAAATAATAATTATATAATATACTATCGTTAGTTCATACTTTAATGATACATCATGGGGACTTAAAATATTTTTATTAAATATGAAAAATATACAAATATACAAACCTTAAGAATTATGACAGTTTTATTATATATATATATCAGCAATATGTATTCTGTCTTAATCTTTCAGATTTGTTGCAGAAGAGTTGAAGAAGGGTAATCACGTGAGGCCTGAAGCCTTTGAATGTGTGACTATTTTCTTCAGTGATATTGTTGGCTTTACAGCTCTATCGGCAGAAAGCACGCCAATGGAGGTACTTTATTGCCTTGAAACTGTTCTTTTTTTAATTTTTGATATTTTTGTGTGTGTTTGTCTGTTGTTAATCACAAAGCTATCTGTGCTATGTCCACTACAGGTATTGA
Organism: Limulus polyphemus; assembly: GCF_000517525.1. NCBI lineage: Eukaryota > Metazoa > Arthropoda > Merostomata > Xiphosura > Limulidae > Limulus > Limulus polyphemus. Next base: position 162,669 of record NW_013667619.1, read on the forward strand.
AACCACGCTGGTTTTAACGTTATAAGCTTTCAAACTTACTGTTGATACACTAAGAGCTTTTTCGTTATTAAATTATTATACAATGTACCAAATGTTCACTCTCGACATTGTTTACATTTTGTAAACATAAGAGCGACTGATTTCAGAATTGAAAACGTATTTATTAACAAAGATATTTCAACTTAATCAGAATGGTTTTAGTTTGACCTTTAAAGTTCGTTATAAAACATCATATTGAAAAATGCTAAAGCCGAGAGGTAGAAGTTAAGAAATCTGTGTTAAAGTATGAAATTGGTCGCTTTTTTATTTGCAAGTATAATAAATCAAGTTCCATTATTCGATCACACAAAAGTTGCTCAAGTGTTGTCAGTGAGTACTGTTGTCTAACTAGCTGTCTTTCCTCTGTTAGAGAGAGTTATATACAGTTAAGTTTAGTAAAGCTTCGTGAGAAATTCTGAAATAAACAAACAAAATATCAAGACAAACTGGTGTATTTACGTGTTTTACACTCACCAAAAAGAAACCTATCATTCTATAGGTATTTGAAGAACTTGTAGCAATCCGACACAATTTAAGTCTTCGTATTGTTATCTGACACTGCGCAATTATTCAAAATAGCAAGTGTTGTGGCGTTGAATAATAAACATTTTGAAAGTAAATGTTGATAATTTTAAAGTTAACAAAAATTAATATAATTAAACTCAAAGGTCAAATTAAATTAAGAATTCAAAACTTGATAGTCCAGGTTGGAAATAAATTTTTAGACATAAAATCAAACCTGTGAAGGAATACAACGATAAGCATATCATTTTCATGTATTTTTACATATAACTTCAACAAGTATTTTACAGAATTTAAAAATTGCAACCGTGTTATGTATATGCATCGCAAGAGAGAAACCTGGGAAGTATTTGTGGTGATCAATTATAATTAACCAAGTCACCACGAATGTTTTACTCAGGAAGAGTGAGTGTAAGTATCTTATATAAAGACACGTAGTTACGGTATAAGTAGTGTACTGTATAGTGTTTAATACAGTAAGAACAGGTTGGAGTATTTGATTGAAAACGGCTGAAACACAGAGAAATCGATGAAGATATAATTAAAACAATTTTGTAGAAGCCTTTTAGAAAGTAGATCCGTTAAAATTTAATTTGAAAAAATATCTTCATGCTTTTATAATACATTCTTACGTTGTTTTTGTCCAGGTTGTTGACTTTATAATACATTTTGAAGGTAAATGTTAATAATTTTAAAGTTAACAAAAATTAATATAATTAAATTCAAAGGTCAAATTAAATTAAGAATTCAAAACTTGACAGTCTAGTTTGGAAATAAAATTTTAGACATAAGGTATGATACATTCTTACGTTGTTTTTGTCCAGGTTGTTGATCTTCATGCCTTTATAATATACACCTGGAAAAAAGTTAAGCACCCCCGTGTTTTTTTCAAGTGATTCAGATTCGACGTTCTTGTGA
>NW_013667619.1:165070-183299 GCF_000517525.1 Limulus polyphemus
CTGATTTAAATGTCACACCTGAACGCTCACATCCTTTTAATTATGTTTGAAATTATGAACATTGCTCAACATCATGAAAATTAAACCTTATTTTCATTAAGCAATCCTGAAAAATATTTGGGGGTGCTTAACTTTTTTCCAGGTGTATACATTCTTACGTTGTTTTTGTCCAGGTTGTTGATCTTCATGCCTTTATAATACATTCTTACATTGTTTTTGTCCAGGTTGTTGATCTTCATGGCTTTATAATACATTCTTACATTGTTTTTGTCCAGGTTGTTGATTTTTTAAACGACCTCTACACTTGTTTTGACTCCACCATCGAGAACTATGATGTGTACAAGGTAATGTTTTTGGACAGTCTTTCCTTTTATGTAACTTTTGTTGCTTGTAGCACACCTTTATTTTAACAAACGTGCAATATAGTGTAAACTTAAGACTGAAATATTAGTAAATACCGATATTCGAATAATCATTACTTGAATAAAAACATACAATACCATGTAAAATATGTATTTAACTATTGTAAGATTATGTGTTTTTTTTATTTATATCTCCAAGCATTTATTTCTAAGTGTACTGTAAAAATATATTTATACGTGTATAATTAACAAAGAAATGTGGCTATTTTACAGTAACTGTTATGATTAACAGAATCCTTTCTCGTCTAATAATTTTATTTTCTCCTTTTTAGTTCAATTTTTGGCATTTTAATTTATACAAAATATATATATATATATCTAAACCACATGAACTAAGGCTAGACATTAATTATCAGAGGTTTTGTTTTCAAAGGTGGAAACTATCGGTGATGCCTACATGGTGGTTTCTGGTTTGCCAGTCAAAAATGGTAATGAGCATGCGCGAGAAATAGCTCGTTTGTCCCTTGATTTGCTTGTTGCAATAGGAAATTTTAAAATCCGACACCGGCCTGAGAGAAAGTTGAAGTTACGAATCGGAATTCATTCGGGTATGATATTTGATAATATAATATCCCAAATAATCACTACTGCATAAAAGTATGGTGTATATTTTTCAAGTAATTTTTATGTGATAGTACCAGTTCTAAAAGCAAATAATAATCATCTCTAAAGGTATTTCAACATTTCAATCCATTGTGAATTTTGGTTAGTTTTCCTAACACAGTTATTCTAAGAAGTTCATGAATTAAAATATATTTCGTATTATGTGTGATTTGGGGTATTATACAGTTTATTAATAAATTCGGAATAAATGTAATTTTACAAACAGCTTAGTTTACCTTACAAAAAAATTTAACAACTTGACAGAGTAATCCTATAAAGCAATAACTTTCACGTGTTATAAATTCATGTGAAATTTAATAATACTGCTCTTATTTATAATAAACAATATAATATTTAATAAAAAATATTTAAAAGCATGTTTATAATATTTTCTGCTTTCTGCATGTTTCATTAGGTCCTTGTGTGGCGGGGGTAGTCGGCCTTAGAATGCCTCGGTATTGTTTATTTGGTGACACTGTGAACACTGCGTCCAGGATGGAGTCTAACGGAGAAGGTAGGAACTGTGTTGTGCATAAATCAATTATGTAGAAAGGAAGGCAATGATATAAAGTAAGGAACAGATATATTGTTGGCTGCTGGGATAAAATATGTAGAATGGACGAAACCGGTGAAGATAAAACATTATTATATTGTTGACTGCTAGGGACAAATCTAACAGTGAAATTAAGAATTATGTTAAACACGGAACAATTATACAATATGGAGGACAGTGATGAAGGTAAAGCAATGTTATATTGTTGACTGCTTGGATGGAATCTAATGGTAAAAATAAGAACTATGTTGAACATAAATCAGATATTTACACTGGGGGGTATTATACTGATTAAAGATGAAATATCTGTAGAATATAATCAGAAATAATTAAACGCCCCTATGATGCAATACCTGTGACTTATGGTAAAAAACAAATAGCAAAGATTATAAAGTAATGAGAAAATAGCATTTTATGTTGAACAGCAATAACTCTTTTTATTACGTTCCCCGGACTAAGTTTTTTTCTTAACATTAGTAATCGTAACGCAATAAACCTTTTAGTTTGTTGTAAAACTACCATGAATGTGGGATCACACTAAAACATATTACCACAAAAAAAATGGAATAGTAAATAACATTATGCATTTTAAATTAGATTTGTGTGCACACAGTGTTGGGCATAGGTTAAAAGACCACTTTCATTTTCTTCTTTGTTTTAAACTAAAGGTAAAAATATATAGTTATATTGTTTCTAATTACACGGTATAGCTCAGATATTTAATTTTATCTTCTTAGTAATTCCTTGTTAGTTCCAGAATCTTTAGGTTATTGTCAAGGTAGAGCTTGTCATGAGCTTGATTGGTATGATTACTTGTACCTGGGTCGCGTGTGGTCTAGTGCTTAAAATATTTGTCTAGGAATCCGAAGATCTGTGGTTCAAGACGTAGTATTACCAAACACGCTTCCCCTTCTCAACTGTGGGTGTGTTTATAAGAGTGACAACCAATTCCGCTATTCGGTTACGAATAGCTGCTTCAGACGGCGGATGGTGCTGACTGGTTGCTCCTCTGATCAAAATTAGGGGCGGCTATGCTTACATTTTAATAGGTTTTTGTGACCTACCGTTTAGCCCCTTTTTTGCATAGGCTATGATTCGGGTAAACAAATAAACAAACTAGCTTGCGCCTGATAATTTGAGCAACTCATTGAATAAATTAGTCAAAGTAGTTAAGAGAAACAGCCTTAAATGCATTAGAAGTGGATTTCTACACCTATCAAATTTCAACTATCGCGCCTAAGCCTGATTCAACTGATATGTTATACGCTGTCAGTGTGAAAGAGCGGCAAAAACATAAGTTTGGGAAACATTTTCAAAATTCTCAAATGGCAACTGGATATTTACTTAGCAGAAGACTAACCAAGGAGTGGGTGTCTAAGAGAACTCAGTAAATCTAATGTGTGGTAATAAAACAACATAATAAAGGAAGAGAAAAGAGATAAATATTTGTATTGATGAAGACTATACGTTTCTAAAAAATCGGTCTCGAGTCAGAATTGAGAAAAAACAAAAATTCAGAGGATAATGAAAAAGATGTAAAGGTAGATTTTGCAGAAGGTTAGAATGAAAATAAAATAGAAGATCTTGAATATAAATAATGAAAGTCTAAAAGAAAACAGTGAAGAAGAAACACAAAAGTTTTAAACAAAAGTGGGAGAAAAAGCTGGAGAATGAGAAAATCGATAAGACAGTGGAAAGGGCCCCCCCCCCCAGTGGCACAGCGGTATGTCTGCGGACTTGCAACACTACAAACCGAGTTTCGATACCCGTGGTGGGCAGAGCACAGATAGCCCATTGTGTAGCTTTTTGCTTAATTACAAATAAGCAGTGGAAAGGGTGAAAAAAGAGGAAAGTGGAAAAACGGGATAATACTAATGTGTCAGATGGAATGTAGCAGGAATGAAAATAAAGACGGAATTGTGGAAGTATTTAGAGCAATTTGATATTGTGGGTTTCATAGAAATATTAGAAGTAATAAAGATTGGAATAAGATAAAGTTATCAGTTATATTCAATTAATCATGTAAAAGTGCAAAGCGTCATAAGAAAAGAAAGCAGTAAGAAGAATAACAATAGGAATTGGAAAAGCTGTAGCTTTGCCAGTGGTGAGTCAATAACAACATAAAGCCAACTTTGTAGTTTATAGATTGTTGCAGAAGAATGAAGAAATGTGTAACATAATGGTATTTGTTAATAACATAGCTACAGGGGAGCTATTAAGATAATAAAGGAACAACCATGCGTAGAACAGGAAGGAAAGCCATAGATAATATTAGAATACTTTAAGGCAAGAAAATGGGAAGAAGACACTTGGCAGGAAGAATGGTGTTTAGGAAAGTATAAAGAAAAGAGAAAAATAAAATATTAAAAGATGAAGTTAAACTTTTAAAATTGGGAAGAGATCCTTATGGTAATAATAATGGAGTTGAAGATAAAATACTGATGAAATTAGCAAGTAGGGGAAATTCAGTCGTTGATTATTCAATTTTGAATCTAGAAGAGAATAAATAAGTAGCATATTTTGAGGTACAGAAGAAAGTTGAATCCGACCATCATCCGACAGTAGTGGCAATGAAAAAAAGAGAGAAGTGTAATATAATAAAAACACAGTAAAAAGACATGACAAAAATATTTATAGGCGAGAAAAATATGATATCAAAAGATACAAACAGAGGATAGTGAAAGTGAAGAAAATATCATACAAGAAAATAGGAGAAAAAGGGGGTAAATGAACTTGTGAGGCGACTAATTATGAAATAGAAATTTAGAAACTTAATGTGGGATAAGAAAGAAACAAAAATATCAACTTGGTGGGATGGCCAATACAAAAAAAAAGAGAAAGAAGTTACGTATTCGGCCGAGGAAAGCTAGAAAGAATATTAAAAAAGAGAAAGAAGTTACGTATTCGGCCGAGGAAAGCTAGAAAGAATATTAAAAGAGAAAAGCTACGTATTCGGCCGAGGAAAGCAAGAAAGAATATTAAAAAAGAGAAAGAAGTTACGTAATCGGTCGAGGAAAGTAAGAAATAATATTAAAAAAGAGAAAGAAGAAATATTGAAATGTCATAAACAAGAAAAATATGAATAAAACATTTTTGAGAGACTAAGAAAGAAAACCGAAAGTAGTTAGAAACAGCAGAATTGAGCAGGTAAGAACGGAACAAGATTTGTAGACACAAATAAATGAAAATAGAAAGGATATGATTGAAGATAATGAGATAGAAGAGTACGTTATGAGAAAATTGAATAGAAAAATATATAAAAAGGAAGTAAAAAAAAGAGAAGACAAAAGGGGTTCTCCAAAATGTGGAGAAACAAATGAGGAAATACGAATGAAAGGATTTACATTAGAAGAGGTTAAGGACTCTATGAAGAAACTTATGAGAGAAAAGCCTGGTGGAATAGATGAAATCCAAAATGAGGGAGGGATATCTGCTCAAGATTATTTTTAGAAGAATCAAAGGGATTTCCTTCAGATTGAAAAAGTAATAATTATAGACGAGTAGCTTCGTTATCAAATGCTTATAAGTTAGGTGCAACTATGTTGGAAGAAAGGACAAGAATATGCACTGAAGAATGGAAAAATAGAAACGGTGAATCTGGGGATCAAGATGAAGTAGAATTACAGAGGAGGATTTTTGTCATCAACAGCTTACACATTGTTTACAATAATGTTCGAAGAAAAGCTGAGAAGGGGCTGGAGAGAATTAAGTTTCATCTGTAGGTCAGATGGGATTTAGAAAAGGGAGGATATCAATTGATAATATATATGTATGTATGTATAATGGTATTTAGAAAAAGGGAGGATATCAATTGATAATATATATGTATGTATGTATAATGGTATTTAGAAAAGGGAGGATATCAATTGTTAATATATATGCATGTATGTATAATGGGATTTAGAAAAAGGGAGGATATCAATTGATAATATATATGTGTGTGTGTATGTATAATTTAAAACTGTTTGAATTGAATAAAGGGAGGTTATATGTATTTTATGTAGACTTGAAAGCTGCGTTTGACACAATAACTAGAGAATTACTAGTTGAGAAGTTGGAGTAAATGAAGCTGCGAGGAACATTAAGTTAGGAAAAGCTGCTGAGATAGATTAATTGCTTCATATTCGGAAAAAAACAAATTCTGTTTTGTAGGGGGTTTAAAAGCAAAATTCCTGAAGCCTTTTTGCTCCGTATATTTCTAAACTTTACTTTTCTTAAATAGGCATGTCTTAGGAAACTTTGAAGTATTTTATCTATCTTATTAGTGACAGTTGGGAAAAAGGTACATCAGAAATAGTTTTATAACAGATATAAATATATGTATATACACACAAGAATTATATACCCAACTGAGTGTAATCAGGCAACTTATATTTATTTCTAGCTCTGAAGATTCATGTGAGCCATGAAACCAAAACCATTCTCGACATTTTTGGAAAATTTCGTCTGTCGGCTCGAGGAGACATTGAACTCAAAGTAAGTAGTAATATGTAATTGTTTGTTAGAGTATATTTCTTCTTGTGTACTTGTTTACTGTAGAGACATTATGTAACCTTTAGTATACCTTATCTCGACGATATTTCCTTTTTAATGTGCATATTATTTGGCAGAAATAAGATGACAATCATTTTAATCTAATAATTATTCTGACACCAATGAAATGGACACCAATCGCAAGTATTATTATATTTGTTTTTCTAACATTACCATCACTTCAATTAAAATAAGCTGCTTAAACTACTTTTCTAGAAAAATGTATCAATAAATTTTTAATTGTAGAATCTCTAGATTTCTTCCTACCACAAAGATAACTAATTGCACAAATGGTGGCTACGTCACTGATGGAGGAGAGGAATCATTAATGAATCGTATCAATTCAGCACCACTAGGTGGCGTTTTAAGATAGATAGATACTGTATCATAAAATTTTTCATTTCATATGATATACATTTGCATAAGCTTTCATGGATTATTGTATATCTATATAATAAGATTCTGTTTGTGTGTGTGTCACGTAACTTCTCCTAAACCGCTAATCGCACCGACTTCTTAATGGTACCAAACGAATCGTCTCGGTCCCGAGATTGGCACAAACCTGGGTATTTCGCGAAAACAGTTTTACATGAATTTCCCGAAAGTGAACCCCAAAATTTTTGCTTGGATTTACATTAACACTTTGACTGCACCTCCTTTAAACGCGTTGTTTGCGAGCCGTACGCTGTATACAGGTCACTCGCATTCAACTGCCGGAGGCGGACCGTACCTAATAAGGCGAATCAGCAGTTAATGGGTTAAAACAGTAAATAAGTAAGCCTACTAATTAACGTTTGTAGCTTGGAAAATTAAATTTGCATTATAGCGGCCCTGTAAATTTGGGCCACAGGCCCACAGGTTCGTTAGTTCTATTTAGAGCTTCACACGGACCGAAAATTAATTTATTCTTGTCCTCCAAATTCCACAGTCCCGAACACCGGTTATATAACTTGTTTCCACGAAAATAAAATACCTACTTAACTATTCTCTAAATCAGTGTCTAAGCAAAATTTAATCACTATTATACAACACATTAAAAACTTGTGCAACTATTTACAAAACCATGCCATGCTACTGAAAAATAGTGTGTATCAAATAGCCTCTCATAGGTAATCAAACATATTTCTTGACAGATTGAACTAACTTCTGGCAAAATAGTCTTCAACCACTCTGTAAAACTTTGTCTCTATCACATTCCATTAATATTCGGTGATAATAAATACATGTGTGTAATATAATGCATATGAAACATTTACAGGGTAAAGGGTTTATGCGAACGTACTGGTTGGAAGGTGAAGATACCACACCTCAAAAGGAACCGATTTCTGAATAAAGTTCTTCACGTGGACGGTAATGGGAAGAGGAATGTTTCCAGTTTTGAAGACTAGAAAACTTGAAATTAGTACTGAAAATTTGGTTTCTTAATACATTATGGTTTTTGAATCATCTCTAACTTACGATTCTTGATGATAGGGAAGCACGTAGGTATAAAAAATCAATTAAAAATAAAAATATGAAACTGCATAACCATTGCGCTTTCGAAAGGTTGGCCTTTCTTCTTCAGGGACGAATTACTATGTTAAGTAAGACGCAAGAAAATGTGAAGTGGCGTCATGGTTACGGAAAGTAGACTACCTACCATGACAGGAAGTGTTTTGATTAGCTTTTCAACCAGTGTTGCGAGTTTGACTAATTTCTTTGGGCAATATGACAGGACACGAAAATGTTAGATATAAAGAGACTAGAAACGTTTTGTTTTTAAAAGAATAATGTAGAAGAGAATCTATATTTGGTATTGATAAAGTAAAATAAAACAGGATATAAAAGTCGATTAGCAAGTAAATGTTAGGTCGAAAGAATTAAAAAGGTGAGAAACAAAAATGGAAATTTATCATAAAAAAAATATTAAGTTAAAATAAAAAAACTGTCAGAAGTCAATACTAGTAGAACTATTTTCTCTTCTGACTTCTAAGCACGATATTGCGTTATTTTATGATTACATAATAAGTAGTAGGGAAAAATTAGGGGCAAAAATAAAGAACTTGCATCACACATGAGAAAGAAAAAATACATCTGTTAGACAGGGAACTAGTTAATGGGTGAAATTTACTAATTCCAGGATCTAAGTTTTATTCCATAAGGATAAACGGTGTTTAAAGTAGCAATCCTTTAGTTTCTCAATCAGTTTTAGCTTTGATTGTTTGTTTTGAATTTCGCGCAAAGCTACACGAAGGCTATCTGCGTTAGCTGTCCCTAATTTAGCAGTGTAAAACTAGAGGAAAGGCAGCTAGTCGTCACCACCCACCGCTAACTCTTGGGCTACTCTTTTACCAACGAATATTGGGATTGACCGTCACTTTATAACGCCCCCACTGCTGATAGGGCGAGCACGTTTGGTGTGACGGGGATTCAAACCCGCGACCCGTAGATTGCTAGTCGAGCGCCCTAACCACCTGGCTATACCGGGCCGCTTTAGATTTGAAACTGGTTTCAATGATTATGAGAGTCACTTCTTTGATATAATGACCCCGTTGGTTCAAGTGTTGGGGCGCAGCGGTATGTCTGTAGACTTACAACGCTAGAAACCTGGTTTCGATACCCGTAGTGAGCAGAGCACAAATAGCCCATTGTGCAGCATTGTGTTTAATTACAAACAAACGAACGCAAACTATATTATCCTATGAACAGTGAATTACATTGAGTGATTAACGTTACTGTGTTGGGCAACAGGGAGGTCTTTTTCGGTGTTAATAAAAGACTTATTTGTTGAATTGTCCTCTGAGAGTCATTTGGGTTTGGAGATAAATGATGTTTTTCAAGACACGTTATATAATATTTTAAAGTTTTTTCAGTCATATGTATTGGGAAAAGAGTCGGTATTTTTATGAACTTGAAAGTTAGATTACGAGCTTTCTTACATGTATTCTATAGTGGACTGCAATTCACTTTTGCATGAACAATGATATATTTTAAGATTTCTCTTCTTTCGGAAGGAGAACGGGAATTTCGGGATCCTTATAACCTTTTTTTTGTAACATTGTTTATTTAGAATGTCGGTGAGTTTTACGTAATTTGTTTCATCAGTACAGGTTTTCTTGATTCGGACCTATTCCGTTTAGTGTGGGTGGGACTGCAACTTTTGTAGTGAATATACTGTGATCTGTCAGTAGGTTGTCTACACAAGTCAGTGTGTAAAAAGCCGTTATTTAAAGAGAGGGTGACGTACAGAAAGTTTATTTGTGTAAGAGAACAATCAAAGGTGAAAATTGTTAGCATTAGAAAATAAGTATTTAATGATTCAGAACCGGCTGTCCAAAATAAAAATATGACATCAATTTAACGTTAAGTTTCTCAGGGCTTTGCTATAGAGCCTGCTTTCAACATGGTCCATAAATATGTTGGCATAGTTAGGAACCATCATATTACCCATTGTAGTACCGTTAATTTGAAGGTAATGTTCGTTGTTGGATTAAAATTAGTTAAAAATAAGACAAGGCTGACAAGGCAGGTTTTTTGTTGTTGTTGTTTTTTTTTCAGATTCGAGTGGATTAGAAAGGGATGGGGCAGTTTTGTTTTTATTAAAAGTTAAAGTTATTAATCTTATTGAATATTTGTGTAAAGAGAAGTATTTGTATTTTGGAACTACTGACCAGAGGGAAGGGGGCTAGTTAGCAGTACCTTACCACCCATCATCCTTGCTAAGGGATTGACTGCATAATGATATTTGTTTGTTTGTATTTAAGCACAAAGCTACACAATATATCAGTGGTTCCAGACCTGTGTTACGCGAAAACCTATTATAAATATTAAAAACAAAATTAACCCCCCCCCCGCCTAAAAAAATGTGGGCAGTCACGGTAAGTTACTAATGTATTCCACCTACTCAACTTGCGCATAAAGGGAAGAAACAGCCATTTGTTTTTCTTTTTTCTTGTGTAGTGCAAGTTCTTTATTTTTGTCCCTAACATTACTTAATGATTATTTTGTATTTATGTTGTAGTCAACATTCCTTTGAAAGCTAATCAAAAACTTCCAGGTTGTCGTGGTAGTCTACGTTACGTAACCGTGACGTCACTGCACTTTTTTTCACATTTAACTTAGTCATTACCAGTATCTCGTTTGCTTGTATATTATTAAGCGCAAAGCTCCTATATACACATATATATGCTGTGCCCAACGTGAGTATCGAAACCCTATTTTGTGTATTATAAGCCCTCACACTTATCGCTGAGTCACAAAGGGTGTCCAGTTTGCCCTTGATGAAGAAAGATCTCTTTTCGAAAACACTCGGGTTTTATGGTTTCTTATGTTTGTCTAACGTACTGTAATAGTGATGTAATTACTAGTATTTCTTGATTGACATTCCGTAATAAAATCTAGATAAAAATATGTCTTTGCGTAGTTATTATTGTTACTACCGTAAACTAAATGTCTATATAATGTAGCTTTTTGTGAAATTGTTATGTTAAAACGAATGCTTTTCTTAATACATAAATAGTCATTAAATCACAAAATTAGACAAAGCATATTAAAATGAGTATGTGGAGTATTATTATATAAAAATATTGTGTTGAATTATGTTATTCGTAAGATATCAGTAGTACAATAAAAATAAATGTTTTAGTAAATACAACCATAGAAGAAATAAAACTGTTTCTTGCATCTTTTTTTTTTTTCTCTTTTTACTTACAAATCGATATTAGTGGTCTGAAAAAATATAATAAGATTATGAAAGCTGCGGTCTGAGTGTTAACCTGTCACTTTACGTTTGTGTGTTGTATTTTGTAGTTAACCACAATGGCCAATCAATGCTGTTCTCACCACGAGTATTGAAACCCGGTTTCAAGTCCGCAGACTTACGGCTGTGCCACTGTTAAGTTTGTGTGAGATATAATAGGAAAATGCATATAAAAATCTGGAATAATTACGCAATTTTTAAACAAAAACAAAAAAGAGAAGACGCTTAAATCCAGAGGCAGTGGTTATTTCTATAAAAATTATGTATGCTAAATTACAAAGGTAAATCTTGAAAATGTTCCTGCTACTCATATTGTTCCTTCATTTGCGGTCAATTTTTCCCCCTTTCAAAATGTACCAAACAAAAAAATAGGTAATCAGAAAAACAAAAGTTTCTGTACTATCCTCTCAAAGGAGTTTGAACATAGATGTCTCATCCAGCATTATTTTAAGAAATCTTACTATAAACAGAGGCAAATCAGATAAGTAGTATTGAGATTTTGAGAGATACAAAATATCACGAATTAAGTGAACTTGAGAGAAGATAAATTATAAATTGCTGGACATGTGGAAACATGGAATAGCCAGAAGGCTTTTTCATTCACAGTTTACTGCGCATCAAAATATATCGGTAGGCTAACAATATAACATTCGACCAACGTTCAGGCTAGCTCAAGTTGCGGTAGTAAGGTGATAAAAATTCACTTATTGGAATGTGTAGAAGTGCCATAAATAGTTTATCCAAAAACTACGCAGTCATTTTAATGAATTCATTTCAGTTACAGACAACTGCTAGCATGGCGTAGATCTGAGCAGTGCCCTCTGTATGAATGTTGTTATTTTAGAAAAGCTGCAATACACAAACTGTACATTATCCTACGAACAGTGAATTACATTGAGTGATGAACCTTACTTTACATATTTGCAGTGTGATAACAAATATGGATCTTCCCAATTTGGTCCTGGTTGTGTTGTACCAACTAAGACGGATTGTAAAATTGGTGAAATTCTGCATTAGGATCTAGGATTTATATCAGAAGTATTTACCTTTTAAATGTACATGAATATTAAAAGGTGAATATGTTACAGAGGCAATTGCAAAGTTATTTTGAGCCAGCAGGCCAATGAGTTCTTCTCTAAAAATAATGGGATCATCTGGAGAAGTTTAATAACAAAACTTTAGACGATAACATTCAGTCTTCGACAACTGTCTATGCACTTGGAATAGCAAATAAAGCAAACTGAATCAGATACTTGTCAGGATTTATTTATAAACATGACCCTCAAAACTGTAATAACTATACAGACTAAGGGCAATAGATTACTAGATACTTATTTACGGGACGAAGTGTATCTATTTTGAAATAGTTTAATACTCGCGGAAACAAAAAAAAACATGTTACAAGGAGTTCAAAATTTTAATTTTAAATTATAAATCATTTCAGAACAAAAGATAACTTTCAAATACTTTTAATTCCGACCAGAGTGTAACAGGATAAATTTAGCAAAGTCGTGATAGCTTGATAAAAATAAATAATAACACCCTAGTATTCGAATCCTAGTAACACTAATATTTATTATTTATTTAATTGTTACATTGTTACTATAACTAGTTGTTCAAAAATACTCTTTTTATATACTTTAAGCTTCATTTTCGGTAAAGTAACAAGAATTCAAGCAGGTTTGATCTTCACTACTAAGTTTTAATGTTATAGCTTTGTAGCCTTTCGTAGGACTTGACTAAGGTTTGTATTGAATCTAGCTTTTTTCTTTATTTTTTTTAACAACATAAAATGTGTGCAAAAACAATAATGTCAGAACTAAAATACAGCTAATAAATGTAAAACGGTATAAAGATTTTCCTTCTGAACTAATACAGACTGAAATTGTTTCTTCACTAAATGAATAAAGAACTCGGGTAAGATTTTATAAATATAATTTTTTTCTTGGCAGAAATAAACATTTTAAAACAAAATCATTTAACGTAATAATTACCCATTATCGACATTATTTCTTCTAATATGTAATTTTGTGAATTGGATATCCTTCTTTTTCATGAACAACATTTGAATAAATCATAATGTACGTTAACATTACTCAGTTAATGTCTGAACTGATTTTTACATTTGTAAGTTCCACTTTTAGTTTAAACAGAAAAAAATGTAAAAAAGTAAATTGATAGTTTTTAAAATATGATCCAATCAAAGAACTTCTGAAAAATTTAACATTCCAGTGAAATAAAGGATCTTACTTTGGATTAGGAAAACAGTTAGCTCATGGATAAAAGTGATTTAAAATCCGATTCAAAATTGAAGCCCATATAAAGCTATTTTATTTGTTTTGAAACATCAACTGATATTCTTTGCATCTACTATTTTAAAGCTAATGGTGCTTTTGTAAACAATACCCATCATTAATAAATATCTTTAAATAAAACACAAAACATTTAGCCTTATTAACTCTGCCCTAAACACAAAATACAAGTTCGTTTGTCAGTATAGTTATTAAAAATTACATAATTCCCTTTGATTTTTAATAAAAAATGTGATTCATCATATGTAGTACTTTTAGATAAATGACTCTACATCTGTAAGCAAAAACAATGCAGGTTAATAATAAAATATATTCATAGTATAAAAAACATAGATTATGACAAATCAGTTATTGGTTTCCGTAACAATAATTATCAGTCAAACCATATACAGGGTTGGGCACAGTTATATACACACACACAAAATATTCTCCCCACTTTTCCCACTAAATATTTCTGGTCGTCCATAAACACAGGGGGTTTTCTGAATGTGGCATGCACCTCATTGAGCTCCATGCTGGCGACGAGTTCCTATGTATCATTGATCCCAACCTGTAGATACACAAAGATTGTTTCGGCTAGGATCAAGACATTTCGATTTATATAATTGCTTATAGCTTTGTGTAGGACAAAAGGTTAATGCGACTCTAATTTCCAAATTTGTTTTTCCTTTATTGTTTGCCCAATATAAGTACGAAAGTTAACAAACAGTTCACAAGAAAAAGTACCTACTGTCGTCAAATTTTGAAAATGAATAGTTTACACTTTTCGTATTTCTTTCACAACCAACAGTAATAATAATAATATTATAAGCTTTCTAAGTGTAAATCAATTTTTGATTTACAATTGGTTGGTTCTTATAATACAGATTTGAACATGTGATCTACAAGAAAAGACACATCTTTTAAGGATGCTTTCACATGAAAGCATTTCGAAACAAATTACTAACAAACAAATCATTACTGTCCCTATCAGATGTAAGTCTAGTTTTCATTTTGGTACATATCAATAGCGATTGGCCTGACATGGCCAGGTGGTTAGGGCGCTCGACTCGCAATCTGAGGGTCGCGGGTTCTAATTCCCCGTCACATCAAACATGCTCACCCTTTCAGCCCTGGGGGCGTTATAAAGTGACGGTCAATCCCACTACTCGTTGGTAAAAGAGTAGCCCAAGAGTTGGCGGTGGGTGGTGATGACTAGTTGCCTTCCCTCTAGTCTTACACTGCTAAATTAGAGACGGCTAGCGCAGATAGCCCTCGTGTAGCTTTGCGCGAAATCCGTAACAAACAAACAAACAATAACGATAATAAACATGATAAATCCAATGTTGTCCACAAACAAATAAGGTCCTTGCGGTACTTTTTTATTGTAGCCGCACGTTCTTTCTTATGAATCTTGTTTATGGGGAGGTAATCCAGATGGATCAATATATTTTCCTAGTTTATATCGACCAAAAGAAATACACATTGACTGCCTGGTTGATAACTCGGATCCAAATCTATGATTTATATCTGTTTTGCTGCATGACCATGGAATTGGTCACTGGTAAATACACCTCCGGTCTTATCTCGCGTACACAGATCTTGTGAGAGTATCGATTAAAATTCTACAGTGTTCATCGTTTTTTAGATATCGTTTAACATTTTCCAAAACCGGTCACTTTCTAAAATGGACTAAAATTCTGCATAAGCGAACATACTTATAGTATTGGGTAATATCCTGCCAAAATGTATCTCAATTCGTAAATTTCTCTCTTTCACCAAGTTAAAGTGAAGATCACCAGCACATTTACTTGGTGTATTTGTTTTTGAATTTCGAGCAAACCTACACGAGGGCTACCTGCGCTAGCCGTCCCTAATTTAGCAGTGTAAGACTAGAGGGAAGGCAGCTAGTCATCACCACCCACCGCCAACTCTTGGGCTACTCTTTTACCAACGAATAGTGGGATTGACCGTCACATTATAACGCCCCCACGGCTGAAAGGGCGAGCATGTTTGATGGGATGGGGATTCGAACCCGCGACCCTCAGATTGCGAGTCGAGCGCCCTAACCACCTGGCCAAAAAGAAATGTAGAAAAGGTTTCTTTAAATGAATGCACAGAACAACAACAAAAATATATAATAATCTAAATTAACTTTGGAGGTAATTTTTCCTTCCTCATAGATTGAAAATAGTTAAATGATTTATCAAACAATTCATCCATAGTACAGTATTTATAGAAAAAATTCTATGCCACTTCCAAAATAGATTAAAAACCTAATCTGTTCCAGAGAAAAAAACACAACCAACAAAACTTATATAAAACTTTTTCTAATCCTTATATCATGAATACATATATAACAAAAAGACATATATATATATATACATCCTTAACAAGAGTGAAAATTATAATATTCAGTAAGTTTACTAAAGCCATTAAGTTACATATAAAGTAGCTGTAAATTATTAAATGTCTAAAAATCACAATGTGATACATCTTAGCTGTCACAATCAAATAAAGTTGAACTGAAAACACTGGCAAAATTTTAAGCTCCCTTATATATCATCCTCCTGTATTTGGCACAAGTAAATATTATTTTATTGATACATACTAAGTATTCTTGGGAATAGAACTGCATTATTTATGTTTAGTTCTTTACTTTACTTTAGGTTAAAACTAATATTTCAAAAAGAAATCATTAATATCTATTCGCAATTCATCATTTGTCTTCTAAAACAAAAAGTATAAGTTACGCATCAAAATACGCTATTTAAGAAATTTAAAACTAATTAACTAAAGACAAAATTTGATAAGAAAAACTGTAAGATGGTGTATTTGTTCAAACTATTTTAATTAAATAATATGTTCACTATTAATATGGAGTTACTGTTTTATAAAATTAATCAATTTTATCAGACTTAATACATACACTATTGATATTGCGCATAATTCTTTTAAATCATTTTGGTTTTGTTTTCTACTTTGTTTTGCCATCGTTCATGGATTCAATTAAAACAAATGGTATTTTGAATTTGTTAAAAAAAATTAAAAGAGTCAGAAACAATCAAAAAAAAGAAAGATTTATACATTAATAGGTATTGTAATTTGTATCCTTACACTTCTAGCCAGTGTGATATTTTTGTGGTGTATTAAATAGAAGTCCTACGGTAAAAAAAGATAATTTTAAATCATGCATTTTCTACAAGCATTTGTAAATAAAAGACAAAACGTGAAACACAATAATACATACGTTTCCCATACAATTACATACTACGATATTCAATTATGTTTCCATGTACAAAACAAAAGGAGGAATGTCTCCCACATTTACATTTGGCTTTAGCACTATAAATTGTATACAAAAACAGTGGAACACGTTCTCTTTCTAAGTGATCCCTTCTTTTCTTGTAAAATTGGACAATAGTCTAAACTGAACAGGTTCATTTACTGAAAAAAAAAAAAAAGATACTTTCCAGTTCAGATTTCTTGGCTAGAATCCAACATTTAAATTTGAAAGGTGAGAGTTAATCACAAAGCACATTTATGATCCTTTAGCTGTTGATACCAATCAGAATTTAGTTAAGCTATTCATAAAAAAAAAAATCAACATCAACAAAAAATTACTAACATTTTCTTCAATAGAAAAAACTAATTTAGCCTTCGTAGTCTATAAAAAATTTAATAACATTTTTACACTCACTGAGACAAGAATTCAGATCCTTAATGAACTATAGTCGAGATTTAGACTTTTTTTTGGCTAAAATTTCAGACATCAGCTGTTAGTCTACATTCAGGTCAACTTCAACAAAAGAACTGGACGAAAAACCTTCTGTGTCAACATACTGTGTAGTAAGGTGTGGACTAGCCACTTGAGTAGTCGTGCTGGTAGAAGGCTTATTGCTACTTATAACATTCAAAATTCTGGATGGAGAAAGAGGTAAGGCATCATGATCTAACCTAGGTGTTGAAGTTGATAATCCAGTTGAAGTTTCCAAGAGGTTAGGCTGACATTCTAGAGAAGGAAGAGATACTGTAAACAGAAACTTCTTGTACATATAATAGTAAACAAAAACTACTTGGACATATAATAGTTGACAAAAACTACTTGCACATATAATAGTAAACAAAAATTACTTGTACATATAATAGTAAACAAAAACTACTTGGACATATAATAGTTGACAAAAACTACTTGGACATATAATAGTAAACAAAAATTACTTGTACATATAATAGTTGACAAAAACTACTTGCACATATAATAGTTGACAAAAACTACTTGTACATATAATAGTTGACAAAAACTTTTTGTACATATAATAGTTGACAAAAAGTACTTGCACATATAATAGTGAACAAAAACTACTTGGACATATAATAGTTGACAAAAACTTCTTGAACATATAATAGTAAACAAAAACTACTTGGACATATAATAGTTGACAAAAACTACTTGCACATATAATAGTAAACAAAAATTACTTGTACATATAATAGTTGACAAAAACTACTTGCACATATAATAGTTGACAAAAACTACTTGCACATATAATAGTAAACAAAAACTACATGGACATATAATAGTTGACAAAAACTACTTGTACATATAATAGTAAACAAAAACTACTTGCACATATAATAGTTGACAAAAACTACTTGCACATATAATAGTTGACAAAAACTACTTGCACATATAATAGTAAACAAAAACTACTTGGACATATAATAGTTGACAAAAACTTCTTGGACATATAATAGTTGACAAAAACTACTTGGACATATAATAGTTGACAAAAACTACTTGCACATATAATAGTAAACAAAAACTACTTGGACATATAATAGTTGACAAAAACTACTTGCACATATAATAGTAAACAAAAACTACTTGGACATATAACAGTTGACAAAAACTTCTTGGACATATAATAGTTGACAAAAACTACTTGCACATATAATAGTTGACAAAAACTACTTGGACATATAATAGTTGACAAAAACTACTTGTACATATAATAGTAAACAAAAACAACTTGTACATATAATAGTAAACAAAAACTACTTGTACATATAATAGTTGACAAAAACT
>NW_013667619.1:184189-187172 GCF_000517525.1 Limulus polyphemus
GTCGATGGCTACTCTTTCCATTGGTGCACCAACTTGGTTAACAAAGTTGATTGCCACGAAATTCATATTGTAATATTTGAAATAGTACGGACTTTTTCTTCCAAGATCTAGTAAATGCATCATTATCAACACATCCCATAACAATACATGTGGGTACTCGACCCAAAATATGTCATCAATAGAGTCTTTGTAAGTTTCCTTGTGGAACAGAAAATGCCTTCCACACTATATATTTCAAAGTAGATTATCCGTTTCTTTCTGAAATGCTTTATCATGTGCAAGAATATCAGATGAGCTGATCCTGACCTATCTAGCAAAGATAGAAACATGTAGGAGAACATCCTTGAATCCCGTTTCATTATTAGACATAACATAAAATGCAACTTTAGCTCATACGAGGTGTAGTTTTAAGTTTACTCCAGTGGGTAATAATTTGTTCCTCAAAAAGATGTCTGAATGTAGGTGATTGATCGTGTCGACAGTTTGATTACGACATGTCATCGATCTTTGATTTATCGTTCTCGTCATCTCTACACTCATCATGTCGACAGTCTGACTACCACATATCATCGATATTTGATTCATCGTTCTCGCCTTCTCTACACTCGTGTAAATATTGTAAGAGGAGGAGATGAGCTTGTCATTTAGGTATACATACTCTTGACAAAATAGAGAGTGAAAAACAGGTTGGCAAGAACAAAGGTATATTCTTCCTTGTTTATTTTAGTTATTTCTGGTTTGATGATTTTCGCTTTTACATGAAGATAGTATTGTGCATGATATAAATATTCATTCCCGACCTGATACAGAAAATTCGACGGGTCCTCTGTCAGCCACTAAAGCTAAAGATTAATATTCGGTCCACTGACCCTCCTAGATGACGAGAAGGAAATAAAAAAAGAACTAAGTCAGATTTTTTTCCCACAGGCTTATCTTTTCATGTAAAAAGAGGTTCGTGATTACTTGTCACAAATCTTTGGAGTCAATGTTCTTCATATGTTGATTTGAGCGATTCTGACTATGGGACCTTTCATTCTCTTCTTTTTATTACTTCGAATAGTCTGTTTGATAAATGGCTTGGCATTTCGAACCTGATTCTGAGCTCGTTGTTTTCCAGACTCAACCAAAAAATTTCTTGTATGACATTTGCAAAATGTATGCCAGAATGAATAGCTGGCTTTTCTACAGCTAAAACACCTTGTTTGAAAAATGGAATAGTTTAACGAAAATAGATTACTCAATACATCCCCCAATCTATGCCCCGTTGCCATTGCCTTCCAGTATAAGTTAATTCATGTCCCACCTGGTAATCGTAACAGTCATCACAGAGAGCTGGGTCAAGATAATAAGGCACTATCCTGGTCTCACAAATACTTCTGACAACGAAAATGAATTATTATGACGACTCTCCCTTGATCAAGTGGAATAGGTTTGCGTATTTCATCCTGAGCTCAGTAGTCTGAAATCTTTGTTCAGAAAAAGGATCTGTAATGTGGATTTGTAAATTTTTCAGGGATCGTGTCTCCATCTTGACCTTTAACTTGAATTATTCGTATTAGTGGTATATTTGCATCACCAACAATACTAGGTTCCACAATGTCTGTGTACATGTAGAGTGGATAAAATCCACCATGCATGTTAACAGTATATGGCAATATAGTGAACTCTGTTATAATACGATTATTATCAAATCCATATACTACTAATAATACAGGACCGCGTCTTTTGGATGCTCCATCATTCACGTTCAAGCTTACTTTTAAGGTAAACGAATCATAAGTAAATATAGACTCTTTGTCAGCTTAGGTTGATCTTCTTCTACTTGGTTTAAGGTTCTAATTAAATCTTTGAGTTCATTGTAATGGCTTGGTCTAATATAACTGATTACAGTAGCAAACTGAGGGCGTACAAAGTACGAACTCCATCTTGTACCATCAGGTACACGATCCCAGTGTGAAGATACTGTAATGAGACCAATGCCATATCCCACGAATCTTCAAGATCAACATATCTCGGAATATGAGTGACATATTCCGGCAGAGTAGTGCTGGCAAAATATATCATAGAATTATTTCTAGGTAAGTAACGTCACAAACAAAATGAGTACCTAACATTTTATTATGGTAGGCGATTCAAACGTGCTTGAAGTATCCAACTGATAAATTTTTGAACATGTTTTTTTATTTTTTACGAAATACTATTTATTTTTATGCCTTCGTCATTCTCGTAATACTTCTTCCACAGCATAAACGTCGTTGAGGGTGGGGGGGTATAGTTCAGGTTCATAAAATGTTCCACTTAAAATTTCTCAAAGATAGTCTTGCAGTTTGTATACGGGTAGATTTCTCAAAGATAGTCTTGCAGTTTGTATACGGGTAGATTTCTCAAAGATAGTCTTGCAGTTTGTATACGGGTAGATTTTTCAAAGATAGTCTTGCAGTTTGTATACGGGTAGATTTCTCAAAGATAGTCTTTCAGCTTGTATACGAGTAGATTTCTCAAAGATAGTCTTGCAGTTTGTATACGGGTAGATTTCTCAAAGATAGTCTTGCAATTTGTATACGGGTAGATTTCTCAAAGATAGTCTTGCAGTTTGTATACGGGTAGATTTCTCAAAGATAGTTTTGCAGCTTGTATACGAGTAGATTTCTCAAAGATAGTCTTGCAGTTTGTATACGGGTAGATTTCTCTCAATTATGTTGTGAATCGTAAATATTTCATCTGTCCATTCAGACATATATAACCTTTCTTAAATTGACGTTTCACGATACTAATACGTACATTGATCGCCCACTTTGAACTAAAAGCTTACTTCGGTGGAGGATTTGTAAATAGTTTCCCACATCACCTACTGATTAAAGTGGTTGACGTCCATTAGTCTCATTTTAATACTGCGATGATATTATAGATTATAGACTTTGAGCAGATTTCGCGATACATAAAAATGTTTATAAGTTCCACGATGTGTAAAATAGCACCACAT
>NW_013667619.1:187182-190596 GCF_000517525.1 Limulus polyphemus
TAGCACCACAATTTAATACTGCGATGATATTATAGATTATAGACTTTGAGCAGATTTCGCGATACATAAAAATGTTTATAAGTTCCACGATGTGTAAAATAGCACCACATTTTAGTTTTAGGATTAAATCATTCTACTATAGACGTCTTTGTTTCATTGTGTGTAGTAAAAAAGTGAATATTTTGTTTTTGTTCCAATAGATAACGTTGAAACAGGCAATTATTAAATTCTGTTCCAGAATCCATCCGAAGTTTACAGGGTTTTCAACAGTGTTTCTAAACTTGTTTGAAGTTTGACGAGTGTTACACCTTTCTTATCCTTGGGCATAACAATCCATGCGTACTGACAAAAATACGTCCATACACGTGAGTAAACACTCTTTTTAAAACCGAGTGCTATATGACTTGGGTTATAGAGCTCCACTATTGTCGATCGACCCTTGAGACTCGGTTTCTTGAACATTTGTATCTTGTGTGTTTGTGTAGTATATATCCTGACGACTTAACAGTCTTCAACTTGTTTTTAAGCGAATGATTTAACCAATACTTTTACAGATTGTACTCTATAATCTTCCATAAATGTCAGGGTGAGTAGGATTATAATAAATAGATTGGTGCGCTTTATCCACATCAGGCAATATTTACTTTCAATACTGTCTCTAGTTTGTTCATTACAACAAGAGTAATGCTAACTCATATCAAAATAATACTAGGTTTAAAGAGTTGACAAAACCCATAATGACTTACAAAACACAAATTAAGTAGTAATACGTGATTCTTTATCTGAAATAATGTAATTTAGGTACAATACGCTTGGGTCTTCGTTCTCACGAGCTCTTGTGGAATATTCATAACTGATAATTTATTTCCGGATTAAAGACGGCTGATTTAGGGCAGCAAAACTATAGGATGAAAGCACGTACAGATACATTACTATTAGTTAGGCCAAGCAAACTAGATTAGCAGTTTGTAGCTCAAGTTTTCAAAAGAATAATACGGGTGGATGGTTATTATTCATTATTCATTGCTAATTTTTAAACACAAATTAGCTAAATTTTATGAAACTCTCCTATTTAAACAGCCTTTTGCATCACGTGATATTAGCTTAAACAATGAGCGTAAATAATGATGCTTGATATGATTGTACCGATTGCATGTGGATGATGACAAGAAACTGTAAATCTAGATTTCATGGCGTTACTATAAAGAAAGATATTAACACTGTTTTAGAGAAGAAGAAGTACCGCCATATATTTTAAAGAATCTGGCTGGTTCTGTAAAGTATAGATCTGTTCCGAATATAATATGGTTGCGATCTTAAAGCTAATGTTGGTTACTGTCGAGTGTCACTTTCTTACTAGCTGGGTTTGTTGGTGTGTATTGACAAAAAGTCGTGATATCTAATCAAAAACACCTTACGTGTGAAAAAAAAGGTGCGGCCAAAAAACGATTGAGCGTGTGACTTAAAGGAATGAAATAAAAGTTGGCGGCTAAACAAGTTGTTACACTTATAGTACTGATAAGAATTTTACAACAAATATTCATTCATTAGTTAGCAAGATCGCGTATTTTGTTTTACCAACTATCATACCCCAAGTTGAACAAAAAACGCAGCCTGGCTAACTAATGAATGAATATTTGCTGTCAAATTCTTATAAATGTTTTAAGTGTAGCTACCAGTTTGGTCGCTCATTCATTTTTGGCCGCACATTTTTTTCACACTTAAGGTGTTTTTGATTATATTTAAAATAGTCGGTAACGTACGTAGCTTAGGATTAAGGGGGAACGTTCTTGCACTTTCTACACGTCTGATTTGAAAGTGCGGTGTTACATAACTTATGCTCTATTTACAGTTGACGTATGTGAACTACTTCATTTTCACCTCAATATACAGTTGACGTATGTGAACTACTTCAGTTCCACCTCAATAGCCTGATGAGTTCACAATGGGAAGCTATAAAGTAGCCAACCAAAAGGTACAACATACTACACCACATTGTTTGTCACTCAGGATTTATTTATTTGATCACTTGTGAATGTTTTCCCTTTGCTATTTCTGTTCGATCTATTCTCTACATAACGATAATTAAATTCACATTTTTGTGGAATCTTTTGGTTACCTGTTAGATATCAGTGTATCTGAATACCATACAAACAATAACATTAAAAACCACGAAACAACCATGATTTTTACATAAAGTAATAATTTATATTGCGGCCTCTTTTTAAAAAACTTCAAAATTGGCTAATATGAACTGTTATTCATTTACACATTCAACTAACTTAGAAAATTAACTAATTTGGTCAAGCGTGGCCAAGTGGTTAGTGTGACGAAATGTGGATCAGATATTCTATGATTAGCTCTCCATTACCACTAAAAAATATTTGTGCTCCGTATTCTGGAGCTGTGAGTGACAGTTAAATCCTACTATTGGATTTGAGAAGCCCACAGATTGTTTTCGCATGCCTTTCCTCTAGCCTGTCACTTCAAAATTAGCCCAGTTTGGCCTCGAGTAGCTTTTCGCGAAATTCCACAAACAACAACAAGCAAATTAATTACTTATTAGAGGTAAAATACAAGTTTATATGTTTTTGTATATATGCCCATGGCCCTATCATATTTAGCTTGAACAGTAACCAAGGAATACTGAGTAATAATAATCTTTGTGATAACAAGCATGTGGCTGTACCACACCAAAGATCCTATATTCCTAAGACACATCGCTCCAAAAGGAAATATTGATAGAAGCTATGAAACTCTGCCTACACAAATAATACGTCCGCTATTTATATGAACAAAAGCAAACAAAGTGAATATTCACAGTTTTGGTTTATGTGTTTAATAAACATTAGTTATCGATTACAGTAAGTTTCCCCGTTTTAAATCATAAACATTATATGTTTCTTCCCAATATTTGTCACATCTACCGAATTTTTCTTTATTTTCTCTTTAGTTAACAATGTCGATTAAAAGTATTTATCAAGAGCTAACATGATAATTCAATTTAAACATCATAAAATATGCGTTATCAAAATATAAGGGGAAAATAACTTGCACAGTAGTCTTCCCTGTTGTTGTGTACTCGGTATCCTGTTATCACCAATGTTTAATGCTCTTGAGGATTGTAAACAGAAAAATGTCTCAATATGTTCTACCAGAATCACGCTCGACATCAAGGTCATGTTGTACCATGTCCTAAAAATATCTAGTTCTACTAATTCTGAAAGCTGTCCTAGGCATAGTAATTATCAGCTTTGTATCGTATTAAATGCTTTACTGTTTGATAATTTGAACTGATACACACAAAACCATAAACAACACACAATTATCAGATTGTCTCTCTTATAAATGATTTTATATCTTAAAGAAAAACAAGAAGGAAAAAAAAGTTCTTAATTGCTACCTATAAACTCA
>NW_013667619.1:191530-195823 GCF_000517525.1 Limulus polyphemus
CCCCCACGGCTGAAAGGACGAGCATGTTTGGTGTGACGGGGATTCGAACCCGCGACCCTCAGATTGCGAGTCGAGTGCCTTAACCACCTGGCCATGCCGAGCCATTATAGTAAATACCAAAATTTCAAAAATGTTAACAAAGTAATTCGTATTCTAGAAAATTCAAAGAAATATGTATAATAAATGTAAAACATCCATGACCCAAAGAACAAATGTATAATGGTCAACTGTTTGGGATGGGAACTTTTTTATACAGTGCATTGTTTGGTTTAGGAAAGTTAATGCTTCAGTTGTTTCTTTAAATAGTTAACAGTTTTTATATAAAGTAGTTAGAACATTGTTAAAACAAAACATAAGTATGGTTGTTAGTTATTTTTCTATCATCTGAAGATCTGGCCAAACAAATTTTATAACACAATGAACATTAAAGACATAAAAAAATTTAAATTTATTTTTAATAATCATTTCACTTAATTAGTTATTACCAAAAAATTAGCATAATAATTAATATTCTTCAAATATATATACATGTAAGACAAAAGCACAAAACCTTATAACTCGAACGCTTTACAAAATTAAAAAGTCATAAGAGAATGAATGCTAAAATAATTGTTATTTCAAATGCTCACCACATTCATGCCTGTGATCCATTTTAATGTAAAATAATCTAGATCCGTTTTAAACTGTTATTAGTACCACATTGATGGAGGTTGTGGTTTTATTGGAAGTTCAGAACCACAGGAATAACAAAAATCTTGGCTTTCACAAATTCTTCAAGACCCTGAAAGATAAGTTTTTAATGAATTAATTTCCACTGAAGTCGTAAGTGAGGGTTATTCTGGTACAATATTTTTTCAAGTATTAGGGTTTAACTTAATTACCAAAGTTTGTAAGAGAAACAGAATGCAAGACTTTGTTTAAAACAAAACAAAAAGAATGTGAATGAGTAGCTGAAAACACTTTACATGAAACACCTCCAATCTATTTATTATAAGATACTCATTGTTAGTCATCGTTTTCTTAGATGTGTAGAGAATGCTGCTCTGTATAGTTTAATGTTATTCTTTCATTACTAAACATAAAACTACATTTAAGAATATAGACATGAAAGAGTAGTTAACTTAAATGCAAAATACGTTTCACAATGTGCAATCGTAGAAGTTAATTTTATTAACTGGCATTTACTGTTATGTAATTCTATTAATTAAAAGTTCTTGGTGGTTTAATTCATAGGTTTAGAATATTAGAGACAAATTTGGATAAATTATTATTGTGAATAAAACTTAAAATTAACAATAATCTGAATAATAATAATATAACAAAACAAAGTTGTGTAAAATATTTAATGCATGCAAATGCTCTAGAATGAATTAATGTGAGATTAAATAATTTTTGCAAATGTATGTTTTCTAGTAAGACAAAGGTCATGATGCCAAAATGATGTATTTCAGAAACATAAAGCTTTCAAAAAAATTACATTTGAGGCTAGAATTAAGTACAAAAAGTGTTTACTTAATTATGTATTAAAATACTGATTGATAGAATTAATTTACAGAAAATGTCAAAAACGTAATATTGGATATTATTTCCAAATAATTACCTCACCATCATATGTTATTGGAGTAGAAATTTTACATACCACTGTTTCTTTCGGGCAAAGTTTCATATTGTAAAATCAATTTGACTTGTAAAAAAGAAGTCCCTTAAAATCCCTTTACTCCACCTACTTTAGTATTCATAATTCAATAGAATTAGGATCAATCAAGTTTACTCAAAGGTTAAAATAAAATATTTATATTTCCTCATTTAATTTTTTGGTAATTAAAATTATTAGTGACACATTTAAGCATGAAAACGCATAAGCTAACCAGATTTTATCTTTTATCATTAATATTCTTGAAAGCTATAATTTTAATTTAGATATTAGCTGGAGAGCGCATGAGGTTAAGATCTAGTAAATTCGGCCAAGATCTAGACATAGGTATATCAGTTATAAATACAAGTTAGCAGGGTGAAAAACTTAGCAATTTCAGAGATAAGTATTAAGTGAGAGAATAGTATGAGTAATAAGTTAGTGATTCGTACATTTATCACAGCTATTCTACTATTCAATTGCTCGGTGGGTTACGAAGAAGAAGCTAAGTTAGGTGCGTGTTTTTGTAACATTGTACTTGAAGTTAAACCTATATTTATTTATTATCTATTAAAAATATATTTTCTATTTTCAAAGAACTACGTTTTCTACAACGTTTCATTACAAATTGCCATCTAAAACCAAGAAAAACCTTGTTCCATGAAGGTAAAGAAAGATCAACCAATGATAATGTGAAACCACTATATATTGGCTACAACTCTAACATTGAACCTCTTGAGAAAATATTAAGGAAGATTGTTTGTTTGTAATTAAACACAAAGCTACACAATTGGCTATATGGGCTCTGCCCACCACTGGTATCGAAACCCGGATTCTAGCGTTGTAAGTTTGCAGACATGCCGCTGTGCCAGTGGGAGGCATTAAGGAAGAATACCTTTAGAATCACGTACAAATATCCAAACACCATTAAAAATAACCTAACTTCAAGCAGAAAAACACCTGAAGATAAAAAACAAGGTGATGTCAATCCTGTGAGAAAGGTTATGTTGGTGAAACCAGAAGAAGTGTTGACACGAGAGTTGCTGAACATAAAATATGGAAACCAAAACAATACCATTTTTCTTCATATGAGAGATTCTGGCCATCAACTTCATTGGAAATCAACAACAATTTTGTACAAAATGGATAACTACATTAAAAGAAGAATCGTCGAAAGTTGCTTAATCAAATACCTGCCTAATTTCAACGACTCCCAAGGTCATTTAACAACTTCCTGACCTTCTGTGTCCTTAAGGGAATTTTAAGATCAGGGGTCACGTAGGCGTTTGTTGACCAGTTTTTTCTGCCAGAAGGCAACGTGAGACAAGAGGACGCACGAATGTGTCGAATCTAGATTCTCTGATATCAGACTTCTGACAGTTTGTTCCGTTTGCTGTGGTTTTTCACTAATTGCTATACACGATATTGTGTTCTTTTATTATTATTATTTTATCTATGAACTTAGGCCTTCAGCTTTGTACAGTGAAAGTAGCCTGTAACAAGCGATAATGAAGAAATAAACTAATTCGTTATAGTTAAATGGACTAGTACTATTATTTTTACCAAAAAAATCCAAAAGAACACACCCAACGATAGGATACATTACAATGTGGTGTCACAAATGGGATTATTTTGGTGAAAATAGAATACGAATTTCATTAAACCTCAACCTGAAAATTACGACAACCCGATTACGAAGCGAGACTGAAACACTATTAGAAAAAAAGAAGAAACTGGAACTAGAAAACATATAAAAATTAGGAGTAACACGAATAGTACTATGCACAGCGTGGTCACAAGCAAATAGACACCACCTTTTAAAAAAATGAAATTTTTCAGTCATATTCACATGAATTGATATATTTATAATTTAATTAATATCTAGTAGATCTTCCTTTGGCTTCGTGGAGTTCGTTGATCTTTTGGGGCATCGTGAGAATTATCTCGTCAATTTTAGATTGTGGGATTTTCGCCCACTCTTGCTTCAAAACTTGGAGTAGATCGCTCTTCGAAGTTTGGTTTTTTTGGTTGTTTCTTGACTTGCCGGTCGAGTATGGCCCAAAGGTTTTCGATGAGGTTCATGTCAGGAGATTGGCTCGGCCAGGGCAACTTCTGGATACCATTTTCTTCCTGCCACTTTTGGATGTTTCTAGCAGTGTGACACGGTGCTCCATCTTCCTGGAACAACGTTGTGTTCTTGTCCACGAAACTCGGGGAATAAAGTGGCAATAGTCCTTCCTCCAATATTTCGACGTATTTCGCACAATTTATGTTGCCAACGCACTCCACTAAGCTCGAACAACCCAAACAGCTCCCCAAACCATCACGCTGAAACCACCATGCTTCACAGTTGGCTGCAATCTGTTGAGCCAAAACTCTTGGTGAGGCATTCTCCAGACCCATATCCTTCCACTAGTCCGAAAATTGAGCGAATCTTGATTCGTCTGAGAACAATACGGTCTTCCAAAAGTCCAGAGGCTTGGTCATCATATCACTTGCCCACTTCTTTCGTCTGACTATGTTGACAATAAGGGCTTTAGTCTAGCTGCTCTGCAACAATAACCCAATCTGTGGAAAATCCGTTGAACAGATTTTGGGCTCATCACATCAACTTTGGCCACTTCTGCAGTCGTTAATCTGGGATCCATTTCGATGCTCCT
>NW_013667619.1:196825-211123 GCF_000517525.1 Limulus polyphemus
CCTCTTGACAGCCCTTTTTTTTTTGTCCTCTTTGATGGACCAGGACGCCGGACGCTGCTCAGTTGTTTCCTTGCCGTGTTTCCTGAACTGTACAATGATTCTGTTGACTGTCGAAAGCGGGATTTCCAAATTCTGCGAAATTTGCCGCTGATTTATTCCACCATCTGCTTGATCAACTATCCTTCCTCTAACAAAATCTGACAATTCGAGAGAACCTTGAGTTCTAGGCATGTTGTAGCACAAGATAATTAGTGTGCGGACCATTTTCATTTATATAGAGTGCTCTGTGAACACAAATCAGTTAAATGACGAATAATTAGGTGTCTTTTTACTTGTGACCACTCAGTGTACATGTTAAAAACCTGCAACTTAAATTAAAACTGTGTGTTATTTAGGATTGGAGGATGTTAGTGAATGTGGAGGGGTTCGTTAATCAATTATTTATTATAATTGTTGGCCTTGCATATAATATTTTTGTATGTTGAGTTGGTGTTCTGTTTTTTTCACAATGTTGGCGTATCGAAGAAGTACAAGGTTACTCAACTTCTTTTACGTTTTGACTGAAATTCTTATATGCTCATCAGTTTTAACTTTTAAGAGATGTTTGGATTTCCCAATGTAGGAAGTCCTACAGTCTCCAGACGTGTAAAAATATACAAGCCAAAACAATAAGGAATTGGGAGGAGATATTTAGTACAAAAAACGTTTCTTATGCATGATGTTGATTTAAAAAGTAATCTGAAATCAACTTGGAGTAATAACAATAAAGTAAACATTTAATTTGACTTTTTAAAGTTAAGTTTTGTATACCAATTGGTGGAAGACAAAAGCACATAACAGGTTTGGGTGTGGTTGGTAGCCTAGGTGGATTTGTGAGTTAAAAATATATTGGGAACTTTATATAATTAATGTTCTGGTTAGCTGTTTCGTTTTAGGGTATCGTGTAAGAAAGAAATTTCAGAGTGTAGAGTAAGATATATGGCGCACAGGTTGTGAGCTCTGCTTAATCATCATGTTACAAGGTTCGTTTTGTACGCAATCGGGATAAAGATATCGAAGTGTGTAAGCAGTCTAATAAAAGTATTTTTCCTGTAGATCGATGTACGAAATTCATTAGTATTACGGTTAAAATATTTAAATGAGGATGTCTAAAAAAAAAGTAAGTTATTATTATGCTCAACTTCGCATGTGGCAGGATGTTGTGAGTTCAAGTAAGTATTCTAAACATTTTGAACAGCAATCTTGACTATGAAAAAGAATAAAATTGTCGTCCACATACCTTCTGTGATAAGAAAGAAACGTATTAGCTAACGTCGGACTTAGTGGGAAGAGCCTATCGCAGCTCTATCTATTGGTTTGAAGAGAATGTTGTTAAATAGATAATGTGAATTCTTGGTTGTAAGGTTCAACACAGTCTTAATTTGAGGGGCGGAAAAGCCATTTAGAGAAATGTTATTTCGTGAAAGCTCAGATATAAAAATATCAATGGTTTCGTTGTAAAGATGTGGGAGATGGCGTTACGATCCATGTTGCGATACAAAGATTACGATATGATAAGTATTAAGATATATATATATATATCATAGAATGAATCAAACCATTATTAATATTAAGTTCCGATCAGAGCAAGCTACCTACTTAGATTAAAACTAAAAATTAACCCGTTATTAAGTATAGCTAATTAAATGTGATATTAATACGTTCTTCCTTATAAAAACCAGAATACATATTTCAATGTTGGTTATCTTCGTTGTAAACTATATTTATGCCATAAACCCAATAATATTTCAACATACTCAGCCAGATTAGAAAAGTTAGGCTAGTCTAAATTAATATAGTAACTTACTAATACAAAGTAAACTATATAACAAAAATATAACTATAAAGACTTAAAAACTATTAAAGTAAGTATATTAAACATTCTAACCAATAGTGTTAACGGAAGTAACAATAAATAAACATTAGAATAGAAACGCGAAATCTGACATCCGTATTTCGACAAATTATCACCATGTTTGGTATTCGATAGTAAAAAGTGTTTATATCTCTCTAATAAAAATGTGTTTTTTAACTTAATTGTACATTCTACAAGTTCTTATATTTAATTCAAAGCTCATTTTTTCACATTGTTATAAGGAAATATATAATAATTGTTTTCTCATGAAAACCTATTATCGAACTGTCATTCAGGAGTTTTAATTCTCGCTCAATGTAGCGAGTTTCCGGCTTAACAGTGGAGAAATGTTGTAGTGTTTTGATGAAGTCAAAAGTACACTGAACTGATTTTTTCATATACTTCTTATAAATAAGTATCGAGATTCCTGGCTCTCGATATGCATACCATATTCTCATCCATTGATTCTATCAAGAGGACCAGTAAATCGTGCCACCACTAACCTTTGCTCACTTTAGGATTGAGTACCAATTTTTTGGTAGGAGTTCTTGTAAAATCGTGTCAAAAGTTTTTCGTATATCTAGAAGAAGAGCATATGTTATTTTATTATCATTAATCAATTGATTTAATATATTAATCGCCGTAATTGGTGTATCTCCTGAGTTAATGCTTTTAAAGATACTCAAATTAACGATTTGAGAAAAAAAATTATTGATTCTAAATTTATTTTTTTTAAACACTCTCCTCTAGAATTTTTTATATGGCTGATAATAAAACAATCGGTCTGTAATTATTCAAATCACTATCATTCCAGCCTTTAAATTTTGGTACAATTACAATATTTTTTTAAATGTCTGGGAAAACGTCTTTTCCCATTGACATATTAACTTAATACTTAATTACTGGCGTCAGTTGCTCAGTATTATTTTTATTGATTTTATTTTTCCGCTTTATAGAAAGTTTATAATGTTTTAATTCCACATTAATCAGTTAGTATTAGATACATAAAATTTAAAGATATGTTAGGTTTGTACCATGTTTCATCTAATTAATCTATATTAAAAGAGTAACAATAATTTTTACGCTTATTTAGTTCACGATATTTATATAAGATTAATTAAATGAATTTACGTATAATTTGGGTTGTTAAGTAAACTTAATATACTTATTATTTACTGTAATACTTTAAAACGTTTCAGCTTATTGTAAGTATCTTCCTGTTATCTCATTTATGACCCACTTTTATATATTACTATGAATTATTTTTAGCTTATAATAATTTATTTGGGTTTGTTTTATAACCCTACTTAGATAATTTCTGTAATTTATAAACTCAACCAATCCATTATAGGTTGATAGTTTATATTTTATATTTCTATGCATTTTATTTCTTTGTTTAATAGATTGGAATAATCCATTTGTCCTCCGTGGTTTTAACTTTTATGCTCTGTTTACCTTTACATATTCTGTAGAAAATAAATTTAATTATATGTTATAATTTTGCAATAACATTTTATGGATTTTGCTTATTTAATTTTTGACAGACACCATTGAAATAATTTTGTTCTATTACTGCATTAATCCTTTTGTAATTTTCCTCGGTGCTTCATTATTATGTAAATTATCATTGCTTTTATACACAGTTTTATTTTTAAGTTAATGTTTTGAGTTGTGGCAAAATGGTCTATAATTTTAGTTTTCATGACTGCTGTTTGTACAGAAACTATTTCTATGTTCTAATATAACTATTATCAAGACATGCATTTGAATGTTCTCTATTAGTAGTTTGTATACAAGGATAAAAGCCAAAAACAGCTAAACATGTCATGATGACAAAACTTTGTACATTTGCTGTTATGTTAAACTAATATTAAAGTTTTTCACCTTCTCAAACGTGATCAGTTTTAGGTGACTTCACACTGTGGTATTCTCAGTTTCACTGAATCCCTATCGAGGAATTCAGTAGGAATCATTAGATTACTGAAGGTAACCAGAAAATATATTGTGAATCAGAAATACGACTTTTTTCTGATCTCAATTTAGTTTGGGACAGAGAAAAAGACTGAACACAAATTGCACACATTAAAACAATTTTTATGTCAGTGCACACATTAAAACACCAATTAATGTTAAAGATAAGTACAAAGTGTGGCATCTCTGCTGAAATAGGGTCATGTGTAAGTTGGCGGTTATTCCAGACTGAGAAGGCATGGCATATGTACAAAAAACAACAGTGCCATTTTCTCAAAGTGTCGCACTATACACGTGACTGACGGTCACTCTCGCCTCAAAAGGAGGGATATTGTATAACCAGGCAGTAGAAAAGATCATTATTGATATCTGTACAGTGTGTTTGACGTCACAGGAAAATTTTCCCACAAGAAAGTATACATGAAACCCTCGTAAACTGACTTTGTTTCGTAAGTAGCTATGGTGAAAGGAATTTAGTGGATTCCTGAAACATATTTCTATATCAAGACCAAAATACTTAACATTCACAGACATTGTAGTAAATTTAATTTATCAAATAAGAGGGTAGGAACAACTTGGTATGTTATCTTTGAAGTACATGTGAGCGTACATGTGAATTATTGCTGGATGCACTTGATCAGAAATCATTCTAAGGTAAGTTATGTCATCCAATCTGTTTTCTGAACAGACCAAATGGTCAAGGGTCTGCCAATAAAACATGCCCCTAACACTAATTCCAAAATAAGAGGATTGGGGGTGTCGAGTGATTCGTTTAATTTTCCCTGAATCATCATTCTCCCATCTGTTTAAAAATAACTCATCAGACCACATCATATTTTCCCAATCCTCATAGTCATAGTCTAATCTGTGTGCTCCTTAAACTACTCAATGAGTTTTGTTTATCATACTTACAACTGAGATTATTGTTTTATGCAATGGTCTCCTACTGCCATAGTCCATCCATTGCAACATTCTATGAAAGATACAATTGAATATTGATATGAAATGCCCTGCACTGAGTTTGTGTCACTTAGTTTGCTGTTTGATTGTTTTATTGTGTCTCACCATAATATTGTCTGTGGTTCACCATAAGACTGTTTGATAGTTACCATAAGACTGTGTATTATTCAACATAAGATTATGTGTTAGTTACTATAACGCTGTGGATCATTTCCCATAACGTTGTGCATTACTCACTATAAGGCTGTGTGGTAATCACTATAAGAGAATGTATTACTTAACATAAGATTGTTTACTATATCACTGTGAATTACTCCCTATAATACTATGATTCTAACCATAAGACAAGTATTGCTATTCATAAGATAAGATTGTGTACTACTCACCACAAGACTGAATATTACTCACCATAATTTCGTCTGCGTTTGAGTTATACTTTAGTCGAGAATTTTCTAAAACTTTTGAAGAAAACTGCTTGTATTGTAGAGTAGGTGGAACTCGAGGAGTCACTACCATAAGAGCCTCATACATTTTTCGGGTGTTCTAAAATAAGTACCAATAGTTTTCAGATGATAATCACGTTTCAGCACCAATATGTTGATATTTTATCCAGACCCTTAATCAAACTTCAAAACAAACTTGGAAATATTCCACAGAAAAAGTGTACTAATACTATAATAGTAGCTTTTATAAACAACCAAAACTTAATATCTAAATTTTGCGGTAAACGACAAACTTATATATATATATATGGTTGTAAGCCGCAATAATGCTTTTTATATATTTAAGTCTAAGTAATAGAAATATACTTCTATGTAGTTGTTACTTATTATTTATGTAAACAAATGGATACATTCTTCTGAGGATGAACGCCATATTCATACCGGGGTAGCTGTTTGAAAGGTAGAGAGCGTATCCAGAGCTACATGTAAGTGTGTTCAGCAAGGGTAGTTATATGCTGGATCATAATATTTAGAAGTTTTCTTGTGCTTCAGATGAAAAACAAGTTGAAATCGTAAAAAAGAAGAAAATAAAGGAATGAAGATATTATCGTAAAACATTGATAAACGTAGTTAAGATATCATACGAATTCTGGCTCAGTCAAATAAGAAACTTCAGAAACTGTGAGGAGGGAGAAAATAAATCCAGTTATCCTTTGCTAACCCTTCTTCTAGAATGTAAAAAATGTCAACCTGGCTACTAAATTGCAAGATCAACCTGATAACCCAGACTATTATAACAGTATCAAATTTCCAGGCAATATAGTGAATGTTCTTGTTTAGTTCCATATTGAAACTGTTAATATTAAGTTTAATTTTCAGTTAGTTGCATTTTCTAATTTAGATATAATATATAAAATGTAGAGGAATATTCATGCTAGGATTAATGTGTAACTTTTGTTGTGAAATGGGATCAACAGTTAGTTTAGAAAACTATTTGTTTTGCGTCCTATAAACTTATATGTAAATCAAGACGAATCATTATTTGTTAATGAAAGTGCATCTATTTCACGTAATTATTAAAAATTTATCAAAAAAAGTTCTTATAGAAAAGAATCAAATAACGATAATAAAACACGATCACTTATTATCCTGAAAACCTCATTAGCCTAAGAGATGTCTTGTTTGACTTATGTATAAGTAAATTACGTCAATTAATTTGACATCACCTTATTTCTGTAATCTCCAGGTTTGTACCAGGATATTTCACCGTACTTCTCTTTGTTTTCAATTAGTTGGAAGGTGAAGAAAGTGTATTCGCCATCGCCCATTCCTAGGTTATAAGCTTCAAGAAGGAGGCTGCGAATAATTTCCCACCCAGCGACGAAGACAAATACTAAAGAAATACAAGTATAAATGGTGATTTAAGAATAACTTAAAATATATATATAAAGATAATTGAAGCCTGGGTAAATTTTACTATCATATTAAGTATCGGAAAATATTAAGATGATATTAACACCTTATTCTGTTGATGATCCCACGTTTATAATTGAAATCAAACTAAAAGGAAGACAAATAATTAATCAAAACTTCCCCCTCCCCCTCCAAGAAGGCTGATCTGCAGGTTTGAGGGCATATACCGCTAAAAATCAGGTGTCGATACCCGCGATGAGCATATCCCAGATAGCTCAATTATAAATATTTGTGTCTGACAAGAAAGAAAGAACTCCAACGTTCATTAAAATACAATCTTACTTAATCTTGTTTAATTGTTTTCCGACAAGGATTCACTTCATGTGAAAATTTGACGATCAACATTCCACATAAATATGAGTAAGTTTTATGAAATATATATTTCAGACAAGTCTAGTGTTCTTTGAGTAGACAGCAGAATCCCTGTAGCTGAGGGAACTTGCCCAGACCGGCTAAGTTATTCTTAGTTATTTGCTTTGGTAAGAGCTAAATGTACTACAGTTCTCTTTGATATACATGTCAAAGTATCAGATCGTGTCCAGTTGTTATCCATAGTCATATTTCAGTTACTTTATTAAAATAATTCTGTATCTTATTTCCTTTCAAAACAGAATAGTCTCTCTCTATATATATATTTTTTTCATATTATATAATTTCAAGTGTTTTATTATTTAGGATTCATGCCTGAATAATGTAGTGTTTACTTAAACAACATAATATACTAGTTTATATACATATTTATATTTAATATACCAGTTTTTGATAGTGGTTCATAATAGGGATCGCAAGGAATAGCACAAAACCGTAATAGAACTTTCGGGAAAAAAGCACCTTAAACAGTAAAGATTCAGTTCAAACAACACTTTAAAACCTTTACTATTGACTGCTAAGGCTGTACACATATAAGAATGCACAAAAAAGCACGCATGTTAGATTTACAAGGAAAACAAATCCACTCAGAAAGGCACGTTTGTAATTCTTTTTATTATTCTCTTGCCAGTCTACAACAAAGACGGCTTGATATATTGCACCCAAATCTTTTATATTTCTGAGTTTCTTTTCCTGGTACATAGTATGTACAGAAGAAAGGTTTTTCGTATATACCGGCTAGTGAGTTATCTGTACTGGAGTTTTGTTGATCTTACAGCTTACAAGTTACAGTCTTTTTGTCTACATGGTCAGCAAAACTACATTAAACCAACAACTAACAAATACTAAGGTAGAAGGACTTTCTTCCTTATTTACCAGATTTTGGAATAAACTCAGGAGAACAATGAGTAAATTTAACATCAAAATTTCTCCCATCCTATGTGTTAAATCATTTGTTCCCAAACGGTTTATGAAGAACGTTGTTTGCAAAGTATATTGTGAATGCAGTAGCAATACATTTGAAAAATACAATAGAAAGTTCAAGATAGGTTCGGATAACACACAAAAAAGGACATTTAAAATTGTACTACGAAAACAACAACAGTAGTTTACAACTTCCTTGAAAGATACCGTGGTATAGAAATAAACAAGAACCAAACATTATATAAATAATACACCAAAAAATGGAAATCAAGAAGGCTATATGGTCATCCAAACAGGTGTCAACCAAAAACTTGGTCACGAACGACTTAAAACTATTTAAGCAGCTTTAATAAAGATAAATCCAACAACTCTTTTGGCAAAAAATCGATAAGAAATTTAGAAATTTAAACACGACTCGTATGAAATATAATTTCACAATGGGGTAGGAGCCTCAATCATTTTTGAGGAACCTACATATCTTTTGACCCGCCGCCCCAAATCTTAGATAAGAGAAAGTTCTGATATGTGGTGCCTCTAGAATTATATATAAAAACTATAATTTTCATGATTTAGTGACCACCTCATGGCTCAACGTTATATCTGAGGGCTTATAACGTTAAACATCGGGTTTCGATACCCATGATGGGCAGAGCACAAATTAGCCATTATGTAGCTTTCCGCTTAACAATAACCAAACAAGCTGTGATATGGGATCGTCGGCTGCCAGTCTGCACGGATAAATTGGAGCAGCATGTGCAAGGCGCTTCACACCTGACCATTGTTGTCCTTCTCCCCCATGTTAAACATCTCCCGACTCCACTGTTTAACAGATTATTGTAGACGACTGTTGTGGGCATACATAGATTTGAACTGGAAATTTTTAAAATCATTATAGATTAGTTTTATTATTCTCAATAACTTTCATTTGTAATATTTCGATGAAGTCAAATGAGCTTGAAAACATCGCTTTCCACAGTAAATGTTTATGTTGTAGCATGACCATGAAAAGATTAACTTAACTATACCTTGTTTCATCTTTTGGAAAGTGTGGTATCCTTTCATGTTCATAATATATCATGTTAATTAACTTCAACTGATGTTTAACATTAAGAATGTTTGCAATAAGGGTCCAGTTAATTTTAATGAAAACAAAGTACTCATAAAGTGTGAAAAATATATAATAGTGCGAATGGGAATTCAGCCAACTCATTATTATTGCATTACGCACAATTACCAAGCCAAAAAAGCAGGGGATGTTTATTATCGACTAACAAATGCTGTAACAATAGATAGGCAAACAAAGAGGGCATCGATACCCGATTTTTTAGTTTTATAAACCCTCAGACTTGCTACTGAGCCACGAGGGGTATTTAATGAAAAATAATAACATAGTGATTTCCATTTAATTTGTATAAGGATAGAGATGCATTGTTTCTTTGTGAAGTATTAATAGTTAGTGCTATACTTGTGTGATAACACTTTTTATCAACCATACTTTTTGTAAAAATTTTCAGAACTATACGAGTTAAAATGTGATTTTTTTGTGAAATAAACAGCTGCTACTATTTTTATCCAGCTTACAGCTTAGATACTAATCACATTTAAACATGCATAAAAATATCAATAGGTGTATATGGTGCTTGTAACTATTGAGGCTATTCCATCTTAATTACTGTATTTCCATAATGTACACGTTGGGCTGTCTTCCAAAATACATTCTTAAATATAAGGTCTGTTAAATACTTTAGCTTGATTATAGTAATTTCAGTGACACAAATTTAACTATTTGAAATCGAGACTGTTTGCGTGCCAGATATTAAGCCATGAAACATTCTGTATATACAATATTAAGACCTGTTTTGTGCTGTAAATGCTTCGAATAGTTTCTATATGTTCTCGGGTATAGTTTTCACTAGCATAAAAATCATTCTAAAGAGTGTTTTCTCTCAAGTTATAAAGCATTTCTATTGAGATATTTAAAATCATTGTTTTGAAATATTAGAACTATCTATTTTAACACGTAAGCTTTCTTTTCAAACTTTTAGTATTTATGATATTAAAACAGTCATATATAATAAAACAGTTTATCTATTCACAGTTATGCACTCCGTCTTAAAAGTCTTGTTCAAGTATTGTAATTAAGAAAATATTAAACATAAAATTAAGTAATTACCTCTGGCTTCATTACTGGCTTCTGTCACCAGCTTCACAAAGATAGCACCTATAATCGATTTTTGCGAAAATTCTTTTTAATGAATTAAAAAATTGTAATCATTTACGTCCTTGAAGATATCCATCAAGCTCCTCTTCATTATAACCTTTTGTAGGTAATGCCAGTTAAATTCCTTGAGGATTTCCAAAATTAAGTTAGCCGTTCCTTCCAAAAAGGAAGAAAGTCAGAGTGGTAAAAATAGATTTGTCTGAAACAGTAG
This sequence comes from Limulus polyphemus, assembly GCF_000517525.1. Taxonomy (NCBI): domain Eukaryota; kingdom Metazoa; phylum Arthropoda; class Merostomata; order Xiphosura; family Limulidae; genus Limulus; species Limulus polyphemus. Next base: position 207,292 of record NW_013667619.1, read on the forward strand.
TATCAGCACCCCCTGCGGTGTAAATTAGAATATTCCAGTAAAATGTCATCCTTTCCACAGTATCAAGATATAGGGTGCAAGCTGGGCAGAAGAATGCAGTAACTCTTCTCAAGAAATATTCTTCTCCAACATTTGCTCTGCAAGAAGCGCCACCGCGAGAGAGAACATTGAAGCTAATACTAGAATAATTCTCATTAAATTGAATAATTTCAAGTTCTAAATCAGGCCTGTTGATTTCCAAAGTTACACGTAGTTCCAGGTTTGTAACAAAAATACTTACTATATCTGCTTGAAATTGTTTGACAGATGTGGTCATGTCAGTCGAATTTTGATTATTCTCATGACAAAAAATGAGTAAAAAAAATACCACAGCAATACATGTTATTATACTCATTGCTAAGAAAAGTGTTAGGTTTTTCTGAAGGTCTAGAGGAGATATCAATTCTTCTGTATCTCAAAACCTTAAGAGTGTCATTCTCCAAGTTTCGTTGAACCTTATATTGGATTAGACAGGTACACGTGATAGGAAATCACAAGAGTGCTATTTCCATTTCAAAGATGAACTTTATTTTCTAAGTTGTTCCTGAGAATAAACAATACTGAGAAAGATTTCACCTGACATCTTTCATTTCCTGCAAGGAAGAAAATTAGCAGTCACGCTACACGGATCAAAGACTCATTACGTAATTGAAAATGATACCGATAAGCCTATATATGTATACACATATATAACTGAAACTGAAATTCTAATTTAAAGATAAAATTTATTTATTAAATTTAATACTCGTAGGTCATCTGCTGCGATTATTCTATACTGGTATAAAATACAAGCGGTTTGCTACGGTGTTCAAGGCTCTTTGATGATTCACAGAGTAACCAATGTAACGATCTAGCGCCTCGAGCATCCCCAATTACGTTTATAACTAGGGTGATGTGTGTAGCACCTGAGCATGTGTAATAAGTGTAGTTCCGATATCACAGAGTAACCAATGTAACGATCTAGCGCCTCCAGCATCCCCAATTACTTTTATAACTAGGGTGATGTGTGTAGTACCTGAGCACGTGTAATAAGCGTAGTTCCGAAATCTTCTAAGCGGATGTAAGAACATAGTTTCAAAAACGGCCCTCAAAATCAGAAAGAGGGACGCAGGAACACAACCTTCGATCACAAATTCGAGTTTAGCGACCCTGAAAATTAAGTACTCGACCCCTCCTCCCCATTGTTCCTGGGCAATCTTCCCTTAGTACTCCACATAGAAAAAGAAATGAAGGATACGCCACATGCATGAGGACACGTCCCTTACTTGATGTCCATAGATGATTGAACTATTTTATTAATTGAATAGAATGATAACTACATAAGATGAAACAGTGCTGTTCGTGGAATAATGGAAGCTTATATCTCAGGTTTATCCATGTCAGTGTGTAATAACGACTCCCCTGGCTAAAAGTGGGAGTGGCTGCGAATGCGTTATAAAAGTGACAGTCAATCCTTTTATTCGATTTTAAGAGCAAGACAAAGCTATTGTGGTGGTGGGTGTTTCTTGCTGACTGCTTTATTCTTTGTCAGTAATTCAACATTAGGAACTACTATACCTGAATCTTAGAGAACCTCTGATATGATCGTTAATCCTACGTGCATATAATGTGTCCTTCAGGATGAAGTACGCAAGAAAAACGATCAAGAAGTGTCTTGTATGGTCAACTTATCTCCTAGTTTTTATTACTTTCTATAATTGTTTTTTAGTTATTTGAAACCTTTAATTTTTTATTGTGTTATAATTTTTGTTTTTGAAAGATAATGAATAAAGTTAGGTATATATATTTGCATTTCGATAATGTTTAGCTTATATTTATTATAAAACAGGGGTTTTGAAAGTGGGGATGCGGAATATATGGTAGGGATGTGTGTTAGAAGGTTGACAAAAATAAAAATAATTACCACACTCATTTTTATCTGATTTTATAAAAGGTAGGTAATATCTCATATACATTACTGTATACTTACTTACATAATTGTCTGATAGAATCTGAGTTGCACTACAAATCTTTTGTTATTAGTGATAGTGGAATATTGGATTTTTTACCAGCATATACACGTGTGCATATCTATGTATGGGGGAATAGGGGAGAGCAAGTACCACAAACAAGAGGAAGGAGGGCGTTGTCAGAAAAGTTTTAGATCCGCAGCTAGAGCAGATGCTGAAATATGCTTTCGAAATTAATCATTTAAGGGGGAGTTCAGAACACATTTGTTGTCTAAGTTTTGGTTATTACTTATTAAGTGAGATAAGGTGTTATTCTATTTTGAAAATTTATGCCTCTCTTGGTTGAGATATTAATATAAGTTAAGCTGATGCAACAAATGGTTAAGTTGGCAAACTTCATTAAAGATCAAAGGTAACTGCGAATTAACTTTAACGAATAGATTAATTGGATGATATTTGCCAAACTGAAAAATACATTTTTGAAATTAAATTGTTTTTTACATACAGATAAATGTGAAAAAAGAAATGTGCTGTCAAGTTTATGGATTGTATTTTGAATATAATTAATTTATGATGGTTGTTCTGTCTAAAGAATCCCCCAGTGGCACAACGTTATGTTTGCGGACTTACAACGCTAGAAACCAGATTTAGATACCCGTGGTGAGAAGAGCACAGATAGCCCATTGTGTACCCTTATGCTTAACTACAAACAAACAAATCTATGTAAAGAAATGTGAGAAAAGTGCACACCAAAGCTCATACTGACATAAGAGTCACAACATTATTTTTTAGCTGTTTTTGTATCAGGCAGAATGTGGCTTAGAGATTAATGTGTCGTGTTGTGAAACACGATGCTTCAGAACACACTACCCTCCTTCAGCTCTGCGTGTTATAAAAGTGAAAGGCAATCCATTATAGGTAATCATGCTTGAACCCTAGAAATCTCTGACCTAACGTTTTAGCCTTAGTGCATATAAGATGTTGTAAATATTGATAATTTCCAATTATATTTGTTGTCAGTATAAAAAAAGAGCATTACATCAATGTAATTTTATATAAAATTCAACTATTTACGAATTATATTAGATTAACCTTATAATTTAAGAAAAGATCGTGAAAATATTTTTGGCCGCTTTTACTGGATTCTGCGTGTACTGAGTAATTTATCGTTATCTTTATAGAGGAAGTAACAATCATCCTAAAGAATAGTGACCAAAGTCTGGAATATATTTCAATAGGTTTAGCACAAAATCACCAAGCTGTTTTAATCTACCAAATTAATATATAAACGAGTGAATCTTCTTCAGTATTACACAGTAATCGAGCAGTGTTTTGTTTTAAACAGCATTATCCAATAATACTGCTAATTGTCGATCAATTAATTTGTTCTGATGTGTAGCAATCATAAATTAGCCATGAGGTTTATTTTCATTTCATACCCAAAAAAGGATACATTTAGATGAAAATTATGTAACTTGAAATGTTATTTTAATCCTGTATATTAAATGTCTTTTTTTGACAAATATATCTTCGAAGGTTATTAGGAAAAAATTATATTACCAAATTTAATCCAAAGTAATTTTTAAATTAAAAACTATTGACAGTTTTGCAACTTAAGCAAAATATGATATCAAAACACTTTCTTAATAGATAACTTGCAAAAAAAGGACATATTTTTACATGTTTGACCAGCTGTTAAAAATTGATTTATTGCTCTCTTTTATTTGAGTCTGTGACACATATGTTCACTGTAAATAAGTAAAAGAAGAATGCATTAAGAAACGTTTTTGTCCATCGTTGGGTCGGCTGGCATGGGCCAGGTGGTTAGGGTCGGCTCGACTCGC
>NW_013667619.1:211624-215346 GCF_000517525.1 Limulus polyphemus
AGTGGGTGTTGATGACTAGCTGCCTTCCTTCTAGTCTTTCACTGCTAAATCAGGGTCGGCTAGCGCAGATAGCTCTCGTGTAGCTTTGCACGAAATTCATAACAAACAAACCCACCATGATTTATCTTTATTCTTTAGCATCCACATCTCCAAAGAAAATATCCACTTCCACTAAAGTTAAGTGTTTCTTTCTCTTTTATTTATTTTTTGTTTTTATTTTATTTATTTTTTGTAAATATTGTGTGATTATTTTTCTGTGTCTTATACAAATTTAAACATAAAGTGACAGGATAACACTCATACCGCAGCTTTCATGGCCTTACCAAACCACTAATATTGATTTGTAATTGAAAAAAAGAAAAATGATGAAAGAAATACTTTTATTTCCTCTGTGGTTGCATTTACCAAAACATTTACTTTTACAGTACTACTAATATCTTATGAATAATAGAATTCAATACAATACTTTCATATAACAATAATCCACATAAAATACTTCTAAAGATTTTATTTTAAATACATTATCGAATTTTGTGGTTCAATGACTATTCAAGTATTAACCAATCATTACTTCTGACATTACAATTTCACAAAATTATACATTATACAGATATTTACCATACAATAATAACAAATAACTATTACTACACAAAGACATATTTTTTCTCTAAGTGTTATTAAGAAATGACAAACATAAGAAACCTTAATGCTTTCGAAAGGTTGCTATTTCTTCATCAGGGGCAAACTGTGCCCCCTCCCCAGTGGCTCAGCAATAAGTCTGATAACTTATAACGCCAAAATTCGGGTTTCGATACCCTAAGTGGGCACAACACAGATAGCCCATTGTGCATGCAGCTTTGTGCTCAATAAAAAACAAACTAACATGCAAACTGGAAATGACTAACTTAAGTGTGAGAAAAGATGGAGTGGCATCACAATTACACAACGTAATCTTCCATGACAACCCGGAAATGTTTTGATTAGCTTTCAAAGGAATGTTGCAAATGTGACTAATTTACGTCGTACAATACGACAGGACACGAGAATGTTAGATATAGAGAGGTTAGAAAGATTTTCTTTATAAAATAATTTAATTTAAAAGGGAAACTACGTTGGGAATTAATAAAATAAAAATCGGTTAGCAAGAAAGTGTCGAATTGAAACAATTTCAAAGATAAAAAGCAAACATGGAAAATTATCATAATAAATATTAAGAAAGATTTGGAGTAAAAATAAAGAACTTGTACCTCACAAGAGAAAGGAAAAAATAACGTTTCTTTCCTTTACCTTCTCCTGTGACTCAATGGTATGTTTGAGAGCTTATATGCTAAAAATCGAGGTTCGATACTTATGGTGGAGATAGTTAGGACGCTCGACTCACAAGCTGAGGGTCGTGAGTTCGAATCCCCATCACACCAAACATGCTCGCCTTTCAGCCGTAGGGGTGTCATAAGATGACTGTCAATCCCACTATTCGTTGGTAGAAGATTAGCCCAAGAGTTGGCTAAATTAGGGACGGCTAGCGCAGATAGGCCTCGTGAAGCTTTGCGCGTAATTCAAAAACAAACAAACTTGTGGTGGGCACAGCGTAAGTGGTATATTGCATGGGTTCCCTTCACGGTACACGGCATAAGAAGGTTTAGGGACAGCGGCAGATAGCCTTAATTAGATCTTTATAATCCGCCCGAATCTCAAATGAAAAACTAGTGGCGTACCCCCTGACGCATATAATTTTTAAAAAATAATAATAATAAGAGTGGTTTATGTTAATAAGTCAAAAGAAGTAATTCAAGAGTGAGTCAAAAGGACACGAATGTTGAGTGCTGGCTAATGGAATACGTTGGTAATTTACCAAGACTGCCCAAGAATTTTGAAGCATGTGGTTTATTCTCTTTCTAATGTTTTTAAGAGGTTCTCGTGTACTCCCAAAACGGTCTCCGCCTACATCCAGGTGTACATATACCACAGATTGGAAACCATTGGCATATTGTGCAGCTTTGTGCTTAAATACAAACAAACAAACAAAGACATTTATGCAACCAATCCCTTAGCAAGGATGATGGGTGGTAGAGACCTGCTGATTAACTGCCTTCACTCTGGTCAGTAGTTCAAAATTTATGGACGGGACAGATAGCCTTAGTGGCTTTGGAATAAACAAAATATTAGAAATACTTTTCTTTATGCTAATATTGAAATTCTAAATAAGCTGTCCTTAATTTTTACAATCAACCCGAAGCTCAAAAATTAACCAAACTTGTCAGCCTTGTCTTATTTTCAACAAATTTTAATTCAACAACGAACATTACCTTCAGATTAACGGTACTACAATGAGTACTAAGATGACTCCTAGCTAAGCCAATATATTTGTGAGCCATATTGAAAGCAAACTCTTAAAGCAAAGCTCTGTGAAATTTTACACTTGGAAATGTTACATTTTTCATTAAGATAGCCGTTTCTGATTCACTTAAATACTATCTTCTTATGCTAACACCTTTCTCAAAACAATCAAGTTTACCTTTGATTACATAAATGATCTTCCTGGAAGTCACTGTCTCTTTAAGTAATGGCTTTTTACACACTAAATTATACAGAAAACCTACTGACAGATCATAATGTCTTCACTACAAAAGATATCACCCTACCCACACTAAACGGAGAAATGCAGTCAAGCAGCGCTCATAATGAAGAAAGTTGTGCTGATAAAATACATTACAAAAAACATACCTAAAATCTAAAAAAAGCCATATTACAAAGGGGCTGTAAAGATGCCAACACTGACAGACAGACTGAAAAATCTAGCAACACCCGATGAAAAAACATTTTTATAAAATTTAATACTAAAGAAAAAATAGATTTCTTCTCGTTATTAACTATCACTTTAAACTCCGAAACGTGTTGCGTATTGAGAAAAAAAGACATTTATTGGCTACAACTGAATGATCACCTAAGACTAATTTTTGTAAAGTTCCCATTATCTCTTTCTAAATTGGAAGAAATTTGAAAGTGTTTTTTTTTGTTGTTGTTGTTGTTCATGCAAAAATGAATTCCAACTCAAGAAATAATTTTTGTCATTTGTGCAATAAAGCTCGTTGTTTATCTGAAAGTTCATAAAAGTTGCCAACTTTTTTTGAACAAATAAGACCAAAAAAACTTTTAAATTATTAAAGAAATTACGTGCACGATACCACTTAACTCATACAGTATAAAAACGCGATCACCAGTATGTAGGACTAACCCAAACGTATTTTAACTGGTTTCATGTCTGAAAATATTTTTTCCTTTCTTATGTGACTGTAAGTACTTTATTTTTAGCCCTAATTATTCGTACTAATTACCGCTTATTTATTACCAATTCCACGTTTTTGTTTATCTTTTTTAATTCTCTCTACTTAACATTTTCTTGTTAATCGACATTCATATCATATCTTTATTTTTACTTTATCAATGCTCAATAACATCTCCCCTTTAAGTTAAGTTTTTTAAAAACAACCTGTCCAACCTCTATCTAACATTTTCGCGACCTGTCATATTGTTCAAGGCAATTAGACACACTTGCAACATTCCATTGAAGCCTAATCAAAACACTTCATGTCATGGTAGTATATCACTGCACCTTTTCTCTTTAGACAAACTTGCAACATTCCATTGAAACCTAATCAAAACACTTCATGTCATGGTAGTATATCACTGCACCTTTTCTCTTTAGACAAACTTGCAACATT
>NW_013667619.1:216038-217616 GCF_000517525.1 Limulus polyphemus
AATCAAAACACTTCATGTCATGGTAGTATATCACTGCACCTTTTCTCTTTAGACAAACTTGCAACATTCCATTGAAACCTAATCAAAACACTTCATGTCATGGTAGTATATCACTGCACCTTTTCTCTTTAGACAAACTTGCAACATTCCATTGAAACCTAACCAACACACTTCATGTCATGGTAGTATATCACTGCACCTTTTCTCTCGCCTTACTAAACTTAGTAATTCCCAATTTGCGCCTTATGAAAAAAGGTCAACCTTTCAAAAGCGCTATGGTTATACAGTTCCTTATCGTTATCTTTAATTTTTTATCAATGTGCTTTTCTTGCATCATGAATAGCAAGTCAGAGATTATTAAAAAATCATAATGTACAATAAACCAGATTTTCACTACTCATCTTCAGCTTTTAATCTTCAAAACTATAGCACTTAAGAGGTCCACAGCTGATTCTAAATACATTAAACTTTCTTCTTTCTATTGATGTCCAAATGAAGGACTTTATTCGGATATCTGTTTCTTTTCAACTGTGGTATCTTCACCATCCAACCAGTACGTCCGCATTAATCCTTTACCCTGTAATTTGTTCATGTGTATTACATTACATGCACATATTTATTCTCACCGAATTTTAATTTACTATGATAGAGACAAAGTTTCACAGAATGATTAGTCTATTTTGACAGAAGTTAATTTAATATATCAAGAAATATGTTTGATTACCTATTAGAGGATGTTTGATACGTATTATTTTTCAGTTGCATGGCATTATAGTTTGGCATTGACAGTTCTAAAGTATTGGTTGATCTATATAAAAATATTTGTTGATTTATTTATTAAGCGTTGCAAATTAGCTCATAAGTGTCGCATTTAATTTTAAGTTGCGATATTGTTTTGTTTTTGTTCTTTTTTGTTTTTTTGTAAGTAGATTTAACATTATTCCCAGACTAATTGTGGAGGATGTTAACGCAAATTCCAATAATAACTTGTTAGATTATGAGATGTTCTAAAAGATGTTCTGTAGTTACTATTCTAACATCTCTCCTCTATAAGTAGTAGCAATTAAACTTTGTTTAAACTTTTTAATACGTAAAGAATGAGATAAAAGTAAGTATTTTATTTTCGTTAAAACATGTTATATGGCCAATGTTTGTGATCAGGGCATTTGGAGATAAACAAATAATTTAATTTTCGTTTCGTTCAAAATTCGAAACAGAATATAAAATCCCTTGGAAACCTATGCAGATGTATATCACGTGAGGTCAAAAGATTAATTGTACACTGTCTACCTTTAAGATGCCACCTTGTAGTGTTACATTTATATGTCTCATTGATGTTTCTACTGTTGCGTCAGAGGGTCACGTGACTATTGTCACGCCGACTATTTTCTAGAACTATCCTGTACCTTGGCGAATGCTCTAGCATTTACTAGAAAATCTGCAACAGTGGCAGCTCGAACAGCAAAATAAACAAGAAGAGAGATTACAGCAGTTGTTGGAGGAAAAGAAAAGAAACAAGAAGAGAGACAACAGCTGTGGCAAGAAAACCTGCAACAGTGGCAGCTTGAACAACAAAAT
>NW_013667620.1:0-4684 GCF_000517525.1 Limulus polyphemus
TAGATGATTACAAGTTGCTATCAGACCCCATATCTACAAATACCACAACTTTGTGGATAAATTCTCTAGATGATTACAATATGTTATTAGACCCCATATCTACAATACCACAACTTTGTGGATAAATTCTCTAGATGATCACAAGTTGTTATCAGACCCCATATCTACAATACCACAACATTATGGATAAATTCTCTAGATAATTACAAGTTGTTATCAGACCCCATATCTACAAATACCACAACATTATGGATAAATTCTCTAGGTATGATAAGAACTTGTAATTATCTAGAGAATTTATGCATAAAGTTGTTGTATTTGTAGATATGGGGGTCTGATAACAACTTGTAATTATCTAGAGAATTTATCCACAAAGTTGTGGTATTGTAGATATGGGGTCTAATAACATATTGTAATTACCTAGAGAATTTATCCATAATGTTGTGGTATTTGTAGATATGGGGTCTGATAACATCTTGTAATTACCCCATATCTACAAATACCACAACTTTATGGATAAATTCTCTAGATGATTACAAGTTGTTATCAGACTCCATATCGACAAATACCACAACTTTATGGATAAATTCTCTAGATGATTACAAGTTGTTATCAAACCCCATATCTACAAATACCACAACATTATGGATAAATTCTCTAGATGATTACAAGTTGTTATCAGACCCCATATCTACAAATATCACAACATTATGGATAAATTATTTAGATAATTACAAGTTGCCAGTTTTATTTATTGTGCTTTTTAGATATTTTCTCTGAAAGCTATACAATTCTAATAGAACCTATAAACCTAATAACGTTAGAATAGATTCAAAACTACATTACTAGTTTTGATATTATTATTTAATGTCTGGCTTTTCCAAATTAAACCTTCATTTTATTGATTCAACTATACTCTAAAAGTTCTGATTGAGAAATTGGCGGGCTACTTCGTTTCTGTAGCAGGCATAAAAGCGTAACTTTTGTTCTAAAAGTGAGGGGGAAACGTTTCCCTCGTTGTCTTATAAATTAAGCCTGTGCTACGTAGAGGGGGACTGGCCCCCCAGGGTTGGGAGATGTTCTAACGCGACCCCTAAACAAACAGTACTATGTAGATCTTTGGTTTTTCTAGAAGTTACAATCTTTGTTCTCTTTAGCCATTGTCCCCCCCTAAGTGTCAAAGTGTTAAGTCTGAATGCTTATATCGCTAAAAACCAGTCTTCGATACCCGTGGTGGGCACAGAACAGATAGCCAATTCTGTAGCTTTATGTTTAACTACAAAACTATTTAGACAATTTTTATAGTGGGTCACTCATTGTGACACATTAGAACAATGTTAAAAGTTATTCCAAATTTAGTTCCTTTTCAAACCCATCTCTCAAGTACTGAGAGATGATAAACGTGAGTTTAGTGTTAGGAAACTTCGGGAACCCAAACATCAGAAGTTACTGATCGCGAGATTGATTTACGTACTAAAACAAAAGCGCTGGTTTAGAGAGTACTAGAATAACCTCTAGATGAGGTAAATTTTTAAAACATCTTGCTAGCCTTGTATCACTAAAACAAAACATCAACCATTGTTCGTTACGTCATTCAAACATAGTACGTCAGGAAGGATACAGTTGCTATGGCAACAGTAAGTTTTAATTTATAGGCCAAGTAGAAAAAGAATTTGAATTATAAAACAGTTTACATAATATACTAATTAGAATCACCTATAATAAATGCTGAATGTCCTTGAATAAAGCATACTAACTTTGAGTTGCCTAATCTAATAAGTATGGTAAGGACAAGCAAAGTTTTTTAGAACTCATAATTTCGTTTTTCTTTATTTCTCGGTATTATATAATTAATTGATTGTCGTAAAATACGAGAGGAATGTATACATATATGTATATCTCAATCTGTGATTAAGTCTCGTGATTTTGAATTTTTTGCAATAATTTATCAAACATTTATTTATAGCTTTTCTATTTTTTTATTTGGAAAAATAGCAGACACGAACCCCCCAGGGGCACAGCAGCGTATTTGCGGACTTATACCGACAGAAACCGGGTTTCGATACCCGTGGTGGACAAAACAGCTTTGTACTTAATAACAAACAACAGAAGACACGAGAGCAATGTTTGAATGTGTCGTGGCTTATAAAATCTCTAAAGTCTTGTTACCAGATCTCCGGAATCACAGCTTTTCTGAATATCTTGAGGCGATTAGTTAACTCAACAACATTATTCATAATTAAAAACTCTTCAGATCCCTTATAATCTAGCACCATTTAATTAATCTTAATCATCTCGAAGTCTACTCGAGGCTTTCAACATACCTGCCGCTATCTGTAAAACACTCCCTGCCCAATAATAATATTGTTACGTCTCTGGTCGTTTGTTAATTTCCCGTATAATTCCTTTCGGATGAAACTTTAGCGATACAAGTCCTTTCTTAAATAAAACTAGTTCATTCTTTCGCAATACAACTTTGCAATACACTTAATTTCCTCAATCACTTTAACTTAAACACACGCTATACTTCACAACGATTCAGCATTTTACTTACAGTCACTACCGCGCTTGACTCAATTGTCCGTCTCTGTCTCTGCCTGTCTGCAATTATCTATGCCGTCACTTCATTTGCCGGCTTATATATACATGTCCATGTAGGTATTTACATTTATATTCATGTAAATACTTACATTTATATTCATCTGAACAATGTTCATGTAGATACTTACATTTATATTCATCTGAACAATGTCCATGTAGGTACTTACATTGATATTCTTGTGAATAATGTTCATGTAGGTACTTACATTTATATTCTTGTGAACAATGTTCATGTAGATATTTACATTTATATTCATGTGAACAACGTCCATGTAGATACTTACATTGATATTCTTGTGAATATATACATTATCTGTATATTCCATGTTGCAAAGTTCAACACGTGGCGAACAGTTCCACGGGTAGTTATCACATTATATTGGTTTTAACATTCATCGAAGGAATTTACACAAAATACCTAATCAATGTTCTCTCGTCAGCTTATAGCTAATTTGGGTTTCTTATTCTAGCATAAAGTGGTCTTACTAAATTCTCATTTTCAATATACATATTAATTTGTGAGATATACTTATGGCTAGCTTCATCATGTATGCTGATCGAATTCACACAGCTGGTCATTTGCTTTTGCCAATTTTTGCGAAATAATTTAGCGAATTATGTAGGAGTCTATCGGTTTGTATGTTTTCGTAATTGTGCACAAAGTCTCATGAAGTGGATCTGGGTTCTTTGTACACTGTAGTGACTAATGAATTTTGTAATGTTTGTAGTTTATTGATGTGTTTTGTGCCATGTTAACCCAAGCAGATCATTCATATTCATTAACTGAACTTATGTATGTTTTGTAGATTTGGATTCCTATTCAGTAACTGAACGTAATTGTATGTTCTGTGGATTTGGATTCATATTCAATAACTGAACGTAATTGTATGTTTTGTAGATTTGGATTCATATTCAATAACTGAACGTACTGTTATGACAGCGGACGTCACGTGACCCTAGTAACACGTCATGAACTTCTAGAACGTTCATGTCCCTTCCTGAAGTGTCGAGAGGTTATAGATATGCGGTATTCTTGTATATATAAGACCGGTAAGAAGTGACGGCAACAATGTAATGTAATGTAGTTGAACTGCAGACAGAGATGGAGACGTATTGTTGGGTCGAGCGCGTGTGTCGTTCGTTGTGAATTATAGCGTTTGTTTAACTTATAGTGTGACAGTTGAAATTAAGTGAATTTCAGAGATGTATTGAGAAAGAATAAACCAGTTTTATTTAAGAAAGGACTTGTGTCGCTAAAGTTTCATCGGAAAGCATTTTTAAGGAAAATTAACAAAGGACCAGAGACGTAACAAATTAGTGTCAAAAGTGGGATAAAAAAAATGGAAACGAGAAGCGGCAAATCAAACTACAGCTTAGCAGATTTGATGGCAGCAATAGTAGAGCAGCAAAAGAAACAAGAAGAACGAGAAAATAAACAAGAAAAGAAACAAGAAAAACTAGAAAATACACAAGAAGAGAGATTACAGCAGTTGTTGGAGGAAAAAGAAAAGAAACAAGAAGAGAGACAACAGCAGTTGCAAGAAAACATGCAACAGTGGCAGCTCGAACGAGAAAATAAACAAGAAGAGAGACTACAGAAGTGGTTGGGGGAAAAAGAAAAGAAACAAGAAGAGAGACAACAGCAGTTGCAAGAAAAACTGCAACAGTGGCAGCTGGAACAGCAAAATAAACAAGATAGATTACAGCAGTTGTTAGAGGAAAAAGAAAAGAAACAAGAAGAACGAGAAAAGAAACAAGAAGAGAGATTACAGCAGTGGCAAGAAAACCTGCAACAGTGGCAGCTCCAACAGCACAATAAACAAGAGAGATTACAGCAGTTGTTGGAGGAAAAAGAAAAGAAACAAGAAGAACGAGAACATAAACAAGAAGAGAGACTACAGCAGTGGCAACTGGAACAAGAAAGGCAACAAGAAGTACAAATGAAAAACATTAGTAAATTTAAAAGCGAATTAAATACATTAACTATCGACTTAATCAGCCCCAGGCAACGGCAAGCCTCTTCCAAACGCCGCAGCTAAACCCTAATGCAGACATCTTCAGTCCTGTTAGAAGTCACATCCCA
>NW_013667620.1:5629-22374 GCF_000517525.1 Limulus polyphemus
CCGTAACGGTAAGTGAAACGGGTAAAGGACCGTAACCTAGGAAAAATTCGGAATGGGAAGGCACCGTGGGAAGCATATAGAGCACAATTTGAGCTAATGGCAGAAGTGAATGGATGGACAGGGAGGCAGAAAGCAGTATATCTGGCAACGAGCTTGAAGGGACAACTACTGGAAATACTTGGGCAGTTGTCAGCAGACGACAGACACAACAATAGAGCACTGGTAGCGGCTCTAGAACTCAGGTATGGAACCCAAAATCAGTCCGAAGTATACAGGGCTAGGTTTAGGACGAGAGTCCGTGCTAAAGGGGAGAGCCTGCAAAAGCTGGCACAGGACTTGGAAAATATGGCACACAAGGCCTACCCAACTGCACCACCCGATCTCCTCAAGTTATTGCTGAAGGATCAGTTTGTAGATGCCTTGGACAGTCCACAACTGAAGATACAAGTGAAGCAAGCACACCCGTCTACTATGCAGGATGCAATGGCCAGAGCTATTGAATTTGAATCCTATATTAAGTCCAGCACAGAGGTACCGAGGTTGGTACAGTTATCGGGATTCAAAACAGGGAAGATGCCATGGCAGGAAAGGCTGCTGCCCAGAAAGGTTGTTGGAACTGTGGATAGCAAGGACACATGAGGAGCTAGTGTAAGAAGAATACTACCAACAATGGATATCAAGCAAATAAATATCTTACGTATAAACCGTTACGACAACAATGGATATCATCAAATAAATATCGTACGTATAAACCATTACGACAACAATGAAGATAAATATATATACATATATATATGTGTCTTATGTATAAACCGTTATGGCAACAATGAAGATCCACAAAATAAATATGTTATGTATAAAGTGATTAGACAACAATGGATATCAAGCAAATAAATATCTTACATATAAACCATTACGACAACAATGGATATCAAGAAATAAATATCTTACAAATAAACCATTACGACAACAATGAAGATATATATATATGTGTATATCTTATGTATAAACAGTTATGGCAATAAAGGATATCAAGAAAATAAATATCTTACATATAAACCATTACGACAACAATGGATATCAAGCAAGTAAATATCTTACATATAAACCGTTACGACAACAATGGATATCAACAAATAAACCATTACGTCAACAATGAAGAAAAATAAATATATATATATATATCTTATGTATAAACCGTTATGGCAACAAAGGATATCAAAAAAATAAATATCTTACATATAAACCCTTACGACAACAATGGATATCAAGCAAGTAAATATATTACTTATAAACCGTTACGACAACAGTGAAGATAAAAGTATAATATATCTTATGTATGATCCGTTGTGACAACAAAGGATACCAAGCAAATAAATATCTTATGTATAATCCGTTATGACAACAAAGGATATCAAGAAAATAAATATCTTACATATAATCCATCACGACAAAAATTAAGATAAATATATATATATCTTATGTATAAACCGTTATGGCAACAACGAAGATCCACCAAATAAATATGTTATCTATAAACTGTAAAGAAAACAATGAACATCAAACAAATAAATATGTTATGTATAAACTGTTAACACAACAATGGATATCAATGTAATAAATATCTTACGTATAAACCGTTACGAGAACAATGGATATCAAGGAAACAAATATCTTACATATCAACTGTTATGACAACAATGTATATCAAGCAAATAAATATCTTACGTATAAACCATTACGACAACAATGGATATCAGCAAATAAACATTTTACGTATAAACTGTTACGACAACAATGTATATCAAGCAAATAAATATATTTTTGTATAATCCGTTACAACAACAATGGACATCAAGCAAATAAATATCTTACGTTTAAACCGTTACGACAACAATGGATATCAGCAAATAAATATTTTACATATAAACCATTACGACAACAATGAAGATATATATATATATATATCTTATGTATAAACAGTTTTGGCAACAATGAAGATCCACCAAATAAATCTGTTATGTATAAACTGTAAAGAAAACAATGAACATCAAACAAATAAATATGTTATGTATAAACTGTAAAGAAAACAATGAACATCAAACAAATAAATGTGTTATGTATAAACTGTAAAGAAAACAATGAACATCAAACAAATAAATATGTTATGTATAAACTGTAAAGAAAACAGTGAATATCAAACAAATAAATATGTTATGTATAAATTGTAAAGAAAACAATGAACATCAAACAAATAAATATGTTATGTATAAACTGTTAAGACAACAATAGATATCAATGAAATAAATATCTTACGTATAAACCGTTACGTGAACAATGGATATCGAGCAAATAAATATCATTTATATAAACCATAACAACCACAATAGGTATCAAGCAAATAAATATTTAACGTACATGTATAAACCATTAAAACCACAGTGGTTAACAAGGAAATAAATATCTTACGTATAAACCGTTACGTGAACAATGGATATCGAGCAAATAAATATCATTTATATAAACCATAACAACCACAATGGGTATCAAGCAAATAAATATTTTACGTACATGTATAAACCATTACAACCACAGTGGTTAACAAGGAAATAAATATCTTATGTATAAACCGTTATGACAATAATGGGTATCAAGAAAATAAATATACTAGTTATAAACCGTTATGACAACAAAGGATATCATGCAATAAAATATCTTACATATACACCGTTATGACAGCAATGGATATCAAGGAGACAAATATCTTACATATCAACTGTTATGACAACAATGTATATCAAGCAAATAAATATCTTACGTATAAGCCATTACGACAACAATGTATATCAGCAAATAAAGATTTTACGTATAAACCGTTATGACAACAATGGATATCAATAAATAAATATGTTACGTATAAACTGTTAAGACAACAATGAAGATCCAGCAAATAAATATCTTGCATATAAACCATTTCAACAACAATGGATATGAAGCAATAAATATCCTAAGTATAAACCGTTGTGACAACAATGGATATCAAGCAAATAAATATCTTACACATAAACCATTACGACCACAATGTATATCAAGCAAATAAATATCTTAAGTATCAACCGTTACAACAACAATGGATATCAAGCGAATAAATATCTTACATATAAACCATTACGTCAACAATGATGATAAATATATATATATGTCTTATGTATAAACCGTTATGGCAACAATGGATATCAAGCAAATAAATATATATTGTAGAAACCGTTACAACAACAATGGATATCAAGCGAATAAATATCTTACATATAAACCATTACGTCAACAATGATGATAAATATATATATATGTCTTATGTATAAACCGTTATGGCAACAATGAAGATCCACCAAATAAATATGTTATGTGTAAACTGTAAAGAAAACAATGAACATCAAACAAATAAATATGTTATGTATAAACTGTAAAGAAAACAATGAACATCAAACAAATAAATATGTTATGTATAAACTTTTAAGTCAACAATGGATATCAAGCAAGTAAATATCTTACTTATAAACTGTTACGACAACAATGCATATCAAGCAAATAAATATCTTAAGTATACACCGTTACGACAATAAAGGATATCAAGCAAATAAATATCTTACATATAAACCATTACGACCACAATGTGTATCAAGCAAATAAATATATTTTTTATAATCCGTTACAACAACAATGGACATCAAGCAAATAAATATCTTACGTTTAAACCGTTACGACAACAATGGATATCAGCAAATAAATATCTTACATATAAACCATTACGACAACAATGAAGATAAATATATATATATATATATATCTTATGTATAAACAGTTTTGGCAACAATGAAGATCCACCAAACAAATATGTTATGTATAAACTGTAAAGACAACAATAGATATCAATGAAATAAATATCTAACGTATAAACCGTTACGTGAACAATGGATATCGAGCAAATAAATATCATTTATATAAACCATAACGACCACAATGGGTATCAAGCAAATAAATATTTTACGTATAAACCATTACAACCATAGTGGTTAACAAGGAAATAAATATCTTATGTATAAACCGTTATGACAACAATGGGTATCAAGAAAATAAACATACTAGTTATAAACCGTTATGAAAACAAAGGATATCATGCAATAAAATATCTTACATATACACCGTTATGACAACAATGGATATCAAGGAAACAAACATCTTACATATCAACTGTTATGACAACAATGTATATCAAGCAAATAAATATCTTACGTATAAACCATTACGACAACAATGGATTTGAGCAAATAAAGATTTTACGTATAAACTGTTATGACAACAATGGATATCAATAAATAAACATGTTACGTATAAACTGTTAAGACAACAATGAAGATCCAGCAAATAAATATCTTGCATATAAACCGTTAGGACAATAATGGACATCAAACAAATAAATATGTTACGTATAAACAGTTAAGACAACAATGAAGATCCAGCAAATAAATATCTTGCATATAAACCATTTCAACAACAATGGATATAAAGCAATAAATATCCTACGTATAAACCGTTGTGACAACAAAGCATATCAAGCAAATAAATATCTTACGTATAAACCGTTATGACAACAATAGATATCAAGCAAATAAATTTCTTGCATATAAACCATTACAACAACAATGGATATGAAGCAAATAAATATCTTGCATATAAACCATTATGACAACAATGGATATCAAGCAAATAAATATCTTACGAATAAACCGTTATGACAACAATAGATATCAACCAAATAAATATTTTACATATAAACCGTTACGACAACAATGGATATCAAGGAAAAAATATTTTACGTATAAACAATTACGACCACAATGGGTATCAAGCAGATTAATATTTTACATATAAACCATATTGACAACAAAGGATATCAAGGAAAGAAATATCTTACATATAAACCGATACCACAACAATGAAGATCCAGCAAATAAATATCTTGCATATAAACCATTTCAACAACAATGGATATGAAGCAATAAATATCCTACGTATAAACCGTTGTGACAACAAAAGATATCAAGCAAATAAATATCTTACGTATAAACCGTTATGACAACAATAGATATCAAGCAAATAAACATCTTGCACATAAACCATTACAACAACAATGGATATCAAGCAAATAAATATCTTAAGTATTAACCGTTACAACAACAATGGATATCAAGCAAATAAATATTTTACATATAAACTATTACGACCACAATGGGTAACAAGCAAATAAATATCTTACGTAAAACCGTTACAACAACAATGGATATCAAGCAAATAAATATATATTGTAGAAACCGTTACAACAACAATGGATATCAAGCGAATAAATATCTTACGCATAAACCGTTACAACAACAATGGATATCAAACAAATAAATATCTTAAGTATCAACGGTTACAACAACAATGGATATCAAGCAAATAAATATATATTGTAGAAACCGTTACAACAACAATGGATATCAAGCGAATAAATATCTTACGCATAAACCGTTACAACAACAATGGATATCAAACAAATAAATATCTTAAGTATCAACGGTTACAACAACAATGGATATCAAGCAAATAAATATATTTTGTATAAACCGTTACAACAACAATGGATATCAAGTAAATAAATATCTTACATATAAACCATTACGTCAACAATGAGGATAAATATATATAAATATCTTATGAATAAACCGTTATAGCAACAATGAAGATCAAGCAAATAAATATCTTACTTATAAACCATAACAGCAACAATGAAGATCCAGCATATAAATATCTTATGTATAAACCGTTTTGGAAAAATTAAAGATCCAGCAAATAAACAGTTGATGTAGAAACCATTACTGCAACAATGAAGTCCCAATCAAATAATGTATATCTTTATTATAAACCGTTATAGCAACAATGAAAAACCAGCAAATGATTTTCTAACGTACCAACCATAACAACAATAATTAGGATCCAGGAAATGATTATATCTTATGCATAAATTGTAATGACAACAATGAATATCAGATAAATAAATATCATACGTATAAACCGTTACAGCAACAATGAAGATCCAGCAAATACTTATATTACGTATAAACCATAATGAAAACAATGAAGATCAAACAAATAAATATCTTACATATAAACCGTTATGACAACTATGAAGATCAAGCAAATAAATATCTTATGTTTCAACCATTAAGACACCAGTGAATATCAAATAAATATATATCTTATGTATAAACCATTATTGTAACAATAAAGATTCAGCATATAAATATGTGACGTATAAACTGTTACAAGAACAATGAATGTCCAGAGAAAAATTATCTAATGTATAAATCGTTACGGCAAAAATGGAGATCCAGCAAAGACATATCTTATGTTACAACAACAACGAAGATCAAACAACTGATTATCTTATGTATAAACCATTACGTCATCAATGAAGATTTAGCATATAAGTATGTTACGTATAAGCCGTTACGACAACAATGAAGATCCAGTGAAAAATTATCTTATATTTAAACCGTCACTGCAGCAATGAATATCAAATAAATAAATTTCTGACGTATAAACCGTTACGACAACAATAAAGATCAAATAAATAAATATATCTTACGTATAAATCGTTATGGCAACAACGAAGAACCAACAAATGATTATCTTATGTATAAGTCGTTACGACAACAATGAAGATCAAGCCCATAAATATCTTATGTATAAACAGTTACGATAAGAATGAATATCAAATAAATAAATATATTACGTATAAACCATTACAGCAAAAATGAAGATCAAGTAAATGATTATCTTATGCATAAACCGTTAAGGCAACAATGAAGATCAAACAAATCATTATCTTATGTATAAACAATTATGGCAACAATGAAGATTCAGCATATAAATATGTTACGTATAAACCGTTATGATAACAATGAAGATGCAGCAAAAAATTATATTATATATAAACCATCACATCAATAATGAAGACAAATAAATAAATATCTTATGTATGAATCGTTATGGCACTAATGAAGATTCAGCATATAAATATGTTACCTATAAGCCGTTACGACAACAATGAAGATCCAGTGAAAAATTATCTTATATATAAACCGTCACATAAGCAATGAAGATCAAATAAATAAAAATCTGACGTATAAACCGTTATGACAACAATGACGATCAAGCAAATAAATATCTTACGTATAAACCATTATGACAACAATGAAGATGAAGCAAATAAATATCTTAAATATAAACCGTTACGAGTACAATGAAGATCAAATAAATAAATATCTTACGTACAACCCGTTACGGCAACATCAAGGATCCAGCAAATGATTATCTTATATATAAATCGTTATGACAACAATGAAGATCAAATAAATAGTTATCTTACGTATAAACCGTTATGGCAACAATGAAGATCAAATAAGATGTGCTGGTGTTGAAACAGGTTAAAACATTAAGGTGTCGACAAAGACAAAGATGTATGCTGGTGTTGAAACAATGTGGTACAGAGGCAGACAAAGATGTATGCTGCTGTTGAAACAGGTTAAAATATTATGGTACAGAGACAGACAAAGATGTGCTGGTGTTAAAACAGGTTAAAACATTAAGGTACAGAGACAGACAAAGATGTGCTGGTGTTGAAACAAGTTAAAACATTAAAGTACAGAGGCAGACAAAGATGTATCCTGTTTTTGAAACAGGTTCAAACATTTAGGTGTCGACACAGACAAAGATGTATGCTGGTGTTGAAATATGTTAAAACATTAAAGTACAGAGGCAGATAAAGATGTATGCTAGTATTAAAACAGGTTAAAACATTAAGATGCGACACAGACAAAGATCTACGCTGGTGTTGAAACAGGTTAAAACAATGTGGTACAGAGGCAGACAAAAATTGTTGATGGTGTTAAACAGGTTAAAACATTATGTTACAGAGGCAGATAAAGATGTATGCTGGTGTTGAAACAGGTTCAAACATTAAGGTGTCGATACAGACAAAGATGTATGCTGGTGTTAAAATAGGATAAAACATTAAGGCGTCGACACAGAAAGAGATGTATGCAGGTTTAAAATAGGTTACAAAATTGTGGTACAGAGGCTGACAAAGATGTATGCAGGTGTTGAAACAGGTTAAAACATTAAGATGTCGACACAGACAAAGATGTATGCTGGTGTTAAAATAGGATAAAACATTAAGGTGTCGACACAGACTGAGATGTATGCAGGTGTTAAAACAGGTTAAAAATTGTGGTACAGAGGCTGACAAAGATGTATGCAGGTGTTGAAACAGGTTAAAACATTAAGGTACAGAGGCTGACAAAGATGTATGCTGTTGTTGAAACAGGTTCAAACATTAAGGTGTCGACACACACAAAGATGTATGCTGGTGTTAAAACAGGTTAAACCATTATAGTACAGAGACAGGCAAAGATGTATGCTGGAATTCAGACAGGTTAAAACATTAAGTACTTGAAACAAGCAAAACTGTATTCAGGTATTCAGAGTGGTGTTAATTGTTATTAATGTTATTAATCGAAAATAAGGAATTAATTATAACAAACAAAACCTAATAGAGTACTTGAACTATTAGAAAACAATCTTTACGTTGAAATACACGATATATGCGCATATCCAAAGTATGAAGCAAATTATTGTCGAGGTATAGAAACCATTTGTAAAATTTAACCCCTGGATTTAGTCTTAACATCGTAAGAATTAAAAATCTAGTCACGTAACAGTTAATTTCTTATCATCTCTGCTCGTCATCAGTTTGTTAAGTTAGTGTTAGGCATGTAACTTCTCTCTTTCCGTCCATCTTTTATCAAACGAGTTTTTTGTCTATTAGTCTATCTAGAAGAAGTATTAGCTACATCTATGTGCTGAAGCAAAGTTATTACTTTAAAGTTAACACAAAGGAAAATTTCTATTCATCAGGGACAAACTAGATAAACCTTTCCTGATCAAGGGCAAACTAAATAAACATTTCTTCATCAGGATTAATCTAAATAAAACATTTTTCATCAAACTAAACTAGATAATCCTTTCTTCATCAGGGGCAAACTAGATAAACATTTCTTTATTAGGAGTAAACCAAATAAACTTCTGTTTATTAAGATTAAACTAGACAAACCTTTCTTCATCAGAAGTAAACTAGATAAACCTTTCTTCATCAGGGGTAAACTAGATAGGCTTTCCTTTATCACGAATAAACTAGATAGGTTTTCACGAGTAAACTAGATAAACCTTTTTTCAACAGAATTAAACTAGAAAAACCTTTCTTCATTACGATTAAACTAAACAAATCTTTCTTTATCAGCAAGAAACTAGATAAACCTTTCTTTATCAGCAAGAAACTAAATAACTCTTTCTTTATCAGCAAGAAACTAGATAAACCTTTCTTCATCAGAGGCAAACTAGATAAACCTTTTTTCATCAGAGGCAAACTAGATAAAGCTCTCTTCATCAGGGGCAAACTAGATAAAGCTCTCTTCATCATAAGTATACTAGATAAACCTTTCTTCTTCAGAACTAAACTAGATAAATCCTCTCTTCATCACGAATAAACTAGATAAATCCTCTCTTCATCACAAGTAAACTAGATAAATCCTCTCTTCATCACGAGTAAACTAGATAAATCCTCTCTTCATCACAAGTAAACTAAATAAATTCTCTCTTCATCACGAGTAAACTAGATAAACCTTTCTTCATCAGAAGTAAATAAGATAAACTGTTCTTTATCAGGAGTAAACTAGATAAACCTTTCTTCATCACGAGTAAACTAAATAAACCTTTGTTCATCACTAGTAGACTAGATAAAACTTTCTTTATTAGGAGCAAACTGTATAAGCTTATATAAGTCATGGATAAATTTTACATGTTGAGTTCAGCTTTCAAGAAACGAAACTACATTAATTCAAACATTCTAGATTTATAAATAATTATTGTATATTTCGTCAATTCTGACAGTTAGCTTGTTCGATAAGGTTACATCCATTCAGTATTTTAAGTTCGACATATTAATATTTCTCTACATAAGGCCTCCCGACCTTAATTACGTTATTACACAAACAGCTACTTGTAGATAGATAAACTTTTATCGCAGTTTCTGTTACATTTCATTTTATTATGTAAATCCATCAATTTGTTAGTTACTAAAAGATTAGTAATGCCAAAAGTAGTAAAAACACGAAAAATAAGAAGAGACTACTAGTTACCTGAAATATTCTACCTGTGTCCCTCCGATGAAATAAGAGTGATATGAGAAGTGGAACCTTCTACTTTCCAAACGTGAGCTACAAGATACAAGTACCTTGAGCTCGCTCCTGTTTAACTGCACCAGCAAACGACTCTTCATCTCTCAGCCAATGAAACCTGTCGTTCATTATATGTGAGAGCCAATGAGATTTTTCTGGTATAAACTTGGCTATACGAAGGCTATGATATGGCATGTGCCAAAAATGTTTTTAGAAACATTAATAAAGACAAAAAGAGGATATTGAAGGGAACAAACGAAGAAAAAAAATTAGATCTTTGGTTTGAGGAAATGAATCTGTGATCCATAAAAACTATGAGGAAGCTTATCGCGGAAAACCTACAACCAAAAGTGCTGTTCTCTCTGCAAAACAATTTTTGTTAAGTGATATACTAAAACAATGTATAATATTTACTAAATGTACTTCTGCAGGGTCCGCGAAAGTGTTATATTTTTAAAGTAAATAAAACCAAAATTAAGAGCAACAACATTTTTATTTCTTGCTTTTGAAGTTCATATGTCATGATGTGTTGTAGCCTACAGAGTGATTCATGGCATGCCTACGTTTTACTGACGTCACAACACTACAAATTGCAACGTTAAGCGTCCCTTATGTGACCTCATTTTAGTGTCTACAGACAACACACTACTGTATACTGGTGTGAATGGATAAAATAGGCGACCCCTTCAGGAGGCCTTCGGTCCCCTTATGATGAAATTATTATTCTTATTCACTCTTGTTTCATAAGCATGATGCTATCTTCCTTGGAATGAATATAAGCGTTGTTAAGCATGATGCTATCTTCCTTGAAATGAACATAAGCGTTGTATAAGCATGATGCTATCTTTCTTGGTATGAACATAAGCGTTGTATAAGCATGATGCTATCTTTCTTGGAATGAACATAAGCGTTGTATAAGCATGATGCTATCTTCCTTGAAATGAACATAAGCGTTGTATAAGCATGATGCTATCTTTCTTGGAATGAACATAAACGTTGTATAAGCATGATGCTATCTTTCTTGGAATGAACATAAGCGTTGTATAAGCATGATGCTATCTTTCTTGGAATGAACATAAGCGTTGTTAAGCATGATGCTATCTTCCTTGAAATAAAAATAAGCGTTGCATTAGGTGACGTAATTATCCGTTATCACTTGTGAATCACTAATGTAATTACCTTCCAACGCCTGTGAAGCACTGACGTAATTATATGCTCAAACTTGTAACTACGTTTGGAAACAACATGTCACACCTATCCCTTGCCATTATCTACTTGACAGATTATTTAAACGGATATGAAATGTGTGTAAGTGTGACTATGGGTGTAGGTGTGAGTGTGGGTATAGGGGTGAGTATGAGTGTAGGTGTGAGTGTGGGTATAGGGGTGAGTAAGGGTGTAGGGGTGAGTATGGGTATAGGTGTAGGGGTGAGTAAGGATGTAGGTGTAAGAATAGATGTAGGGGTGTATGTGTGTAGGTGTGAGTGTGGGTATAGGGGTGAGTAAGGGTGTAGGGGTGAGTAAGGATGTAGGTGTAAGAATAGATGTAGGGGTGTATGGGTGTAGGTGTGAGTGTGGGTATAGGGGTGAGTAAGGGTGTAGGTGTAAGTAAGGCTGTAGGTGTAAGTATGGATAGGTGAGTAAAGGTGTAGGGGTGAGTAATGGTGTAGGTATGAGTATGGGTATAAGTGTAGGGTGAGTATGGGTCTAGGTGTAAGTATGGGTGTAGGGGTGAGTATGAGTCTAAGTGTAAGTATGTGAATATGTGTGTAGGTGTAAGTATGGATGTAGCTGTATGTATGGGTGTAGAGGTGAGTATGGCTCTAGATGTAAGTATGTGAGTATGTGTGTAGGTGTACGTATGGATGTAGGTGGGGTATGGGTGTAGGTGGGGTATGAGTGTAGGGATGGGTATGGGTGTAGGTGTAAGTATGGGTGTAGGTGGGGTATGAGTGTAGGGATGGGTATAGGTGTAGGGATGAGTGTGGATGTAGGTGTGAGTATGGTTATAGGTGTAAGTATGTGAGTAGGTGTAAGTATAGATGTAAGTGTAAGTATGGGTGTAGCTGTAAGTATAGGTGATGAGGTGAGTATGGGTGTAAGTTTGAGTATAGGTGTAGGTGTAAGTATGGATGTAGGTGAGAGTATGTGAGTAGGTGTGAGTATGGGTATAGGTGTAAGTATGGGTGTAGGTGTGAGTATGGGTGTAGGAGTGAATATGGGTGTAGGGTAGCAGGGAAGAGATAAAAAGCAATCAATCAATATATTTTATGAACTATAGTTTTTATACTAAAAACAACTATATTCCTAACCTATCGATTTTTTGATAACCCACCAAATTCTGTTTCCCGGTATATTTTCAACTTATTTATTAGTATTTTTCAGAGCGTGTTACTTGATATGTTCCTAAATATAGTATTCGGAACTAAATTCTTAACTCTTAGGTGGATTAGATAATGACGGTATATTAATATTTTCATATTTGTTTCAGAACATGTTTTTGTAAATACATAAGCAAAGTTGTAAATATGATAGGTTTCCATTTTAACTAATCACCACGAAACTTAATTTCCAGCTTTTATTGAAGGATGTCAATGTATTTTTTTAATGGACTCATATTTATCTTTAGCTTGTAACTTTTTCTTGGCACATCCATTAGCTTCTAGATACTTAGAGAAGACACCGATGTGTTTTAGCTCCTGTGTTTTACTAGAGTACACCGATGTGCTTTTATCTCTTGTGTTCTATTAGAGTACACCGATGTGTTTTAGTTCCTGTGTGTTACTAGAGTACACCGATGTGCTTTAAGCTCTTGTATTTTACGAGAGGACACCAATGTGTTTTTAGCTCCTGTGTTCTATTAGAGTGCGCCGATGTGTTTTAGCTCCTGTGTTTCTCTATAGTACACCGATGTGTTCTTACCTTTTGAGGTTTTCTAGAGGACACCTATGTGTTATTAGCTATTGTGTTTCTCGAGAGTACCCCGATGTTTTTCAGAGACCACTATTGATCTCAGTTCCTACTATTGTTACTGTCTTTATGTAGATATTAACGGACACATTGTTACTGTTGGTGGCTTTATGTATATATTAAGAAACAGATAGTTACTGTTGGTGTCTTTACGTACATAATAACCGACAGGTTGTTACTGTTGGTGTCTTTATGTACATATTAGCTGATAGGTTGTTACTGTTAGTGTTTTTATGTAGATATTAACCGACAGATTGTTACTGTTTGTGTTTTTATGTACATAATAACCGACGGAGTTTTACTCTTAGTATCTTTATGTACATATTAGCCGACATATTGCCTTTAATGTCTTTATGAATATACTAAGTACATAATAACCGACAGATTGTTACTGTTGGTGTCTTTACGTACATAATAACCGACAGATTGTTACTGTTGGTGTCTTTATGTACATATTAACCGACAGATTGTTACTGTTAGATTCTTTATGCACATATTAATCGACAGATTGTTACTGTTAATGTCTTTATGTACATAATAACCGATAGATTGTTACTTTTAGTGTCTTTATGTACATAATAACCTACAGATTGTTCCTGTTAAAGGGACTTTATGTACATAATAACCTACAGATTGTTACTGTTAAAGTGTGTTTATGTATATTCGTTTTTTGTTGTTGTTTATTGTTACAAGAGCACAATATATTCTCAGCATTCAAGTTTTTCAAGGGCACAGTATGTTTTCAACATTCCAGTTTTTACATTGACATAATATGTTTTCAACATTCCAGTTTTTACATTGGCACAATATGTTTTCAACATTCCAGTTTTTACATTGGCACAATTTGTTTTCAACATTCCTGTTTTTACTAGGGCACAATATGTTTTCTGCATTCCAGTTTTTACAAGTGGACAATACGTTCACAGCATTCAGGTTTTGTTTTTTGTCAAGCTGCCAATATATTCAGAGATTTCAGGTTTATTTGTGTGTGCATTTTTTTTTTTCTGTTTGCCTATATATTCTCAGCGTTTAGCTATTTAAAAGGGTACAATATGTTTCCAGCTCTCGGTTACTTACAAGCTGCCACAATGTTATGAGCACTCAGGTTGTTGTTGTTTTGTTTTCAAATGGCCAATGTGTTTAAGCCATTCAGGTTTTTTAACAGGTGCCAATATTTTGTGAGCGCTCGGTTTTTGTATAGAGGGTCAAAAAATCCCCTGAACTTAAATAAGTTTCTAATAGACATAAATATAATCATATCTCTAATCAATTTAGCTTATCCCCTGGTGGCATAGGGGGATGTCTGAGGGCTAATAACGCCAAAAAAATAATGGTTTTCGATAGCTCATTGTTTATATTTGCGCTTCACAACAAGCAAACAATACCCATTTTTTTAAAGTTATTAGTTTGGTTTGGTTGTTGTTAAGCGCACTAAAATCACAAACATCGAGAAACAACAATCTAAAATTCGAAATAAATCAATAACTATAAAAAATTACAAACATAAATCAAATGATTAAATTGTGTTTCTTTTTAAAACAGATGAAACTGTATTGACTGAAATAAACAAGTTTAAGATTGTATAAAAGAAACACCGTCGGAAAGACAAACAATTTTTACAATGTTACACTTCTTAAGAGTTTCTGATGTTTTAACGCAATTCAAGAATAATGGTGAAACAAATTGTATAAAGCACGTTACGTATTCTCAAAGTTAGTAAGAATAGCTTATCATGTGATTTTTATTCACAACCTTAATGAAGAGCAGTATCTGATAAGAGGGATAAAACCTTCAATATTGTTGAACATGTGGAAAATCTCCAGCGAACATAAAGAGAGAGATACGATGATAGAACAGACAATGTTTGGGATAAACATGCCATCTTTCACAGTAGCTTCTGTGTATGTATTAAATACATAGATTGACAGAGACGTGATACAGACATATTTAAACAGAAGACCGTGGCGTTTTTAGCGATTTCGTGTAAATATTTTCCTTGTCTTGATGAGGAGGAAAAAGTGACGTAAAGAAATCTTTACAATGGCACGTTTTAAACACGTGTATATATATATATATCTCATGCTTCTATTTTCTCGATGTAAACTATCGAAATCCCGTTACCTCTATGCTGGTGAAAGTTGTTCTCTTTTCAATGCTACATATATACAATGTGAACTTTCATCATGTGATGTTGCTAGAGCTTATTGTTAGAATCTCCTATGAAAGTTCTAACAAATGAACAATTCCAACGAAAACCAGTTTGTAAAGCAAGCTTCTAAATAAGGAATACGAATAACCCGATTCAGTTAAAAGAAGAAATATGTAAGTGGATTGTTTTTATATAGATGTATAAATATATTTTTTGAGATATGTAAGTGGTTTGTTTTGATAGAGATATGTAATTAGTTTGTTTTTATCGAAATATGTAAGTGTTTTTTTTATAGAGATATGTAAGTGGACTGTTTTTAAAAACATATGTAAGTGGATTGTTTATATTGAGATCTGTAAGTGGTTTGTTTTATATACAGATATGTAAGTGGTTTGTTTTTATAGAGATACGTAAGTGGTTTGTTCTTACATAGATATATAAGTGGTTTGTTTTTATAGAAATATGTAAGTGGTATGTGTTTATACATATATGTAAGTGGATGTTTTTTACAGAGATATGTAAGTGGATGGTTTTAACAGAGGTATGTAAGTTGTTTGTTTTTTAGAGATCTGTAAGTAGTTTGTTTTTACAGAGATATGTAATTGGTTTGTTTCTATAGAGATATGTAAGTGGATTATTTTTATCGAAATATGTAAGTGGTTTATTTTTATTGAGATATGTAAGTGGTTTATTTTTAAATGGATATGTATATAGAGATATGTACATTTTTTCTATAGAGATATGTAATTGGATTATTTTTATAGAGTTTTGTAAGTTGTTTCTTTTTACAAAGATATGTAAGGGTTTATTTTTAAACAGATATGCAAGTAGATTGTTTTAATAGGAATATGTAAGTGGATTATAAACAAGATTACGACACTTATGATAAACAACATTGTTTATTGACAAAAAGGGGACATGGGTAAACGTTTCGGAATTCTATCAGATTCCATCTTCAGTATCTAAAGCAGAATAAATGAATTTACATCAGTCTTGATATATGTAAGTGGTTTGTTTTTATTCAGATATGTAAGTGCATTATTTTTATAGACATATGTAGGTGGTTTATTTTTATAGAGATATGTAAGTGGTTTGTTTTTATACAGATATGTAAGTGGATTGCTTTTATAGAGATATGTAAGTGGTTTGTTTATATAGAGATATATTAGTGGTTTGTTTTTATTGAGATCTATAAGTGGTTTATTTTAATAGAGATATGTAAGTTGTTTTTTTTATAGAGATATGTAAGTGGTTTGTTTTTTAGAGATATGTAAGTGGTTTGTTTGTAT
>NW_013667620.1:22864-26235 GCF_000517525.1 Limulus polyphemus
AAAACAAACCACTTACATATCTCTATACAAACAAACCACTTACATATCTCTATAAAACAAATCACTTACATATCTCTATAAAAAACAAGCAGCTTACATATGTCTATAACAACAAACCACTTACATATCTCTATCGAAAACCACTTTCATATTTATAGAAAAACAAACTTTTGCATATATCCGTAAAAAGAAACAACTTACATATCTCTATAAAAATAAGGTATTTATATATATCTCTATAAACAATCCACTTATATATCTAAAATAAAATCCACTTACACATCTATACAAAAAAAACCACTTGCATATCTCTAAAAAAATTAACTATTTACATATTTCTATAAAAACAAGCAACTTAACTTTCTCTATAAAAACAACCCACTTACATGTCTTTATATAAAACAATCAACTTTAATTTCTCTATAAAAACAAACCACATATATATCTCTATATAAAAACAATCCCCTTACATATTTCTATAGAAACAATCCCCTTACATATTTCTATAAAAACAATCTACTTGCATATCTGTTTAAAAATAAACCCTTACACATTTCTGTTAAAAGAAACAACTTACATATCTCTATACAAACAATCCACTTACATATCTCTATAGAAAAAAACTTACATAACTCTATAAAAAAACCACTTGCATATCTCTATAAAAATAAACTATTTACATATTTCTATAAAAACAAACCACTTACATATCTCTATAAAAACAAACCACTTACATATCTCTCTATAAAAACAAACCACTTACATATCTCTATAAAAACAAACCACTTACATATTTATATAAAAACAATCCACTTACATATCTCTGTAAAAACAAACCACTTACATATCTCTATAAAAACAAACCAATTAGATATCTCTATAAAAATAAACCACTTACATATATAAAAAAATATATATTTACACATCCATATAAAAACAATGCACTTACACATCTTTATAAAAACAAACCACTTACATATCTCTATAAAAAAAGCAACTTACATATCTCTATAAAAATAAACCACTTACAGATCTCAATAAAAACAATCCACTTACATAACTCTATAAAAACAATCCACTTACATATTTCTATAGAAACAAACCAATTTTTATAGATATATGTAAGTGGTTTGTTTTTATAAAGATCTGTAAGTGGTTTATTTTAAAGGAAATATGTAAGTTGCTTGTTTTTATAGATATATGTAAATGGATTGTTTTTATAGAAATATGTAAGTGGTTTATTTTTATAGAGATATGTAAGTGGATTGTTTTGATAGATATATGTTAGTGTAATGTTTATGTAGAGATGTGTTAGTGGATAGTTTTTATAGAAATATGTAAGTGTTTTTTTAATAGAGATGTGTAAGTGCATTTTTCTATAGATGTATAAGTATATTTTTTAATATATGTAAGTGGTTTGTTTTTATATAGATGTGTAAATATATTTTTTATATACGTAGTGGTTTGTTTTTATAGAGATATCTAATTGGTTTGTTTTTATAGTGATATGTAAGAGGATTGTTTTATAGATATCTGAAAGTGGGTTATTTTTATAGAGATATGCAATTTTTTTTTGTATAGATGTGTAAGTGGATTTTATTTTAGATATATAAGTGGATTGTTTATATAGATATATGTAAAAAGCTTATTTTTATAGAGATATGTAAGTGGTTTGTTTTTACAGAGGTATGTAAGTGGATTATTTTTATATAAATATGTAAGTGGTTTGTTTTATAGCGATATGTAAGTGGTTTGTTTTTATAGATATATATGTAAAAAGCATATTTTTATACAGATATGCAGGTGGTTTGTTTGTATATAGATGTGTAAGTGGATTTTTTTATATGTAAGTGGTTTGTTTTTATAAAGATATGTAAGTAGTTTGTTATTATAGTGATATGGAAGTGGTTTTTTTATGGATATATATGTAACTGGATTGTTTTTGTAAAGATATGTAAGTGGTTTGTTTTTATAGAGATATGTTAGTGGTTTGTTCTTACATAGATATATAAGTGGTTTGTTTTTATAGAGATATTTAAGTGATTTGTGTTTATACATATATGTAAGTGGATGTTTTTTACAGAGATATGTAAGTGGATGGTTTTTACAGAGATATGTAAGTGGATGGTTTTTTACAGAGGTATGTAAGTTGTTTGTTTTTTTAGAGATCTGTAAGTAGTTTGTTTTTACAGAGATATGTAAGTGATTGTTTTTATATAAATATGTAAGTGGTTTGTTTTTATAGAGATGTGTAAGAGATTTGATTTTAGACATATGTAAGTGGATTGTTTCTATAAATAGATATAAGTAGTTTGTTTTTATAGATATATATATGTAAGTGGATTGTTTTGATAGATATAAGTTAGTAGAATGTTTATATAAAGATATGTAAGTGAATAGTTTTTAAAGAAATATGTAAGTGCTTTTTTATATAGATGTGTAAGTGCATTTTTCCCTATAAATGTGTAAATAGTATTTTTTTATATATGTAAGTGGTTTGTTTTTATATAGATGTGTAAGTGGATTGTATTTATAGAGTTATGTAAATAGCTTAATTTTATAGAAATATGCAGGTGGTTTGTTTTCATAGAGCTATGTAAGTGGTTTGTTTTTACAGCGATATGTAAGTGGATTGTTTTTATAGAAATATGTAAGAAGTTTATTTTTATAGAGAAATGTAAGTTGTTTCTTTTTACATATATATGTAAGAGGTTTGTTTTTATATAAATATGAAAGTGGTTTGTTTTTATAGAAATATGTAAGTTGCTTGTTGTTATAGAGATATGTAATTGGTTCGTTTCTATAGAGATATGTAAGTGGATTGTTTTTATAGAGATATGTAAGGAAGCTATTTACATATATCTATAAAAACAATCCACTTATATATCTAAAATAAAATCCATTTACACATCTATACAAAGAAACGACTTGAATATCTCTATAACTATAAACTATTTACATATTTCTATAAAAACAAAACACTTACATATCTCTATAAAAAATAAACCCCTTACACATCTCTATAAAAAAAACACTTACATATCTCTTTTAAAACAAAACACTTACACTTCTCTAGAAAAATAAAATATTTACACATCTCTATAAAAACAGACCACTTACACATCTCTGTAAAAACAAACCACTTACACATCTCTGTAAAAATAAACCACATACATATTTCTATAAAAACAATCCACTTACATATGTCTGTAAAAACAAACCACTTACATATCTCTGTAAAAATAAACCACATACATATTTCTATAAAAACAATCCACTTACATATGTCTGTAAAAACAAACCACTTACATATCTCTGTAAAAATAAACCACATACATATTTCTATAAAAACAATCCACTTACATATGTCT
>NW_013667620.1:26245-32209 GCF_000517525.1 Limulus polyphemus
CAGACATATGTAAGTGGATTGTTTTTATAGAAATATGTATGTGGTTTATTTTTACAGAGATATGTAAGTGGTTTGTTTTTACAGACATATGTAAGTGGATTGTTTTTATAGAAATATGTATGTGGTTTATTTTTACAGAGATATGTAAGTGGTTTGTTTTTACAGACATATGTAAGTGGATTGTTTATATAGAGATATGTAATTGGATTGTTTTTATAGAGATATATAAGTTTTTCCTATAGAGATATGTAATTGGATTGTTTTTATAGAGATATGTAAGTTGTTTCTTTTTACAGAGATATGTAAAGGTTTATGTTTAAACAGATATGCAAGTGGATTGTTTTTATAGATATCTGTAAGTGGTTTGATATATATATCTAAATAGCTTATTTTTATAGAGATATGGAGGTGGTTTCTTTTTATATAGGTGTGTAAGTGGATTTTTTTATATGTCACTGGATTGTTTTGTAAAGATATATAAATGGTTTGTTTTTATAGTGATGTGTAAGTGCATTGTTTTTATATATATATGTATAAATTGATTTTTTTATATGTGTAAAACGTTTATTTTTATAGAGATATTTAATTGGTTTGTTTTTATAAAGAAATATAAGTGGATTGTTTTTATAGAGATATGTAAGTGGTTTGTCTTATCAGAGATATGTAAGTGGTTTGTTTTTATATAAATATGTATGTGGTTTGTTTTTATAGAGATATGTATGTGGTTTATTTTTACAGAGATATGTAAGTGGATTGTTTTTTCTATAGTGTCTCTCTGTAAATATTGTGGTATAACAAGTCTAGCTACTATGTAATTCAGAAATGTCTATCTGTAAATATTTTAAAATACCATCTCTAACTACTATGTAATTCACAAATGTCTGTCAGTAAATACTGTGGTATTTCATGTCTAGCTACTGTGTTAT
This sequence comes from Limulus polyphemus, assembly GCF_000517525.1. Classification (NCBI taxonomy): domain Eukaryota; kingdom Metazoa; phylum Arthropoda; class Merostomata; order Xiphosura; family Limulidae; genus Limulus; species Limulus polyphemus. Next base: position 27,172 of record NW_013667620.1, read on the forward strand.
TCACAAATGTCTGTTAGTAATACTGTGGAATATCAAGTCTAGCTATGATGTTATTCACAAATGTCTGTTAGTAAATACTGTGGTATTCCATATCTAGCCAGAATTTTATTCACAAATCTCTGTCATTAATATTGTGGTATATCATGTCCAGCTACTATATTATTCACAAATGTCTGTCAGTAAATACTGTGGTATACCATGTCTAGCTACTATATTGTTTACCAATTTCTTTAGTAATTCTGTGGTGTACCATGTCTAGCTACTATCTTATTCACAAATGGTTGTTAGTAATACTTTTGTATATCATGTCTAGCTACATTGTAATTCAGAAATGTCTCTCAATATATACTACAGTATGCCAGGTCTAGTTTCTATGTAATTCACAAATGTCTGTTGGTAAATATTGTGGTATACCATATCTAGCTACTATTTAATTCACGAATGTTCATCAGTTAAAATTGAGGTATACCATGTCTAGTTGCTGTGTTGTTTACAAATATCTATTAGTTATGCTGTTGTATATCAGGTCTAGCTACTATGTAATTCATGAATGTTTGTCAGTAAATATTGTGGTATAACATGTCTAGCTACTATGTTATTTACAAATGTCTGTCAATAAATACTGTGGTATACCATATCTAGCTACTATGTAATTCACAAATGTCTCTTAGTAAATACTGTGGTATACCATCACTAGCAACTATGTTGTTTACCAATTTCTTTTAGTAATACCGTGGTATACTATATCTAGCTACTATGTTATTCACAAATGTCTATTAGTAAATACTGTGGTATACCATGTCTAGCTACTATGTTATTTACAAATGTCTGTCATTAAATACTGTGGTATACCATATCTAGCTACTATGTAATTCACAATGTCTCTCAGTAAATACTGTGGTATACCATGACTAGCTACTATGTAATTCACAAATGTCTCTCAGTAAATACTGTGATATACCATGACTAGCTACTATGTTGTTTACCAATTTCTTTTAGTAATACCGTGATATACTATATCTAGCTACTATGTTATTGACAAATGTCTATTAGTAAATACTGTGGTATACCATATCTAGTTACTATTTAATACACCAATGTCCATCAGTAAATACTGTTGTGTTCCATATCTAGCTGAAATGTTATTCACAAATGTTTGTCAGTAAACACTGTGGTATACCATGTCTAGCTACTATGTTATTCACAAATGTCTGTTAGTAATACTGTGGAATATTATGTCTAGCTATGATGTTATTCACAAATGTCTGTTACTAAAGACTGTGGTATACCATATCTAGTGACTATGTTATTCATAAATGTCTGTTAGTAATATTGAGGAACACCATATCTAGCTACTATGCTATTCACTAATGTCTATCAGTAAATATTATGGTATATCATATCTAGCTACTATTTAATTCACCAATGTCTATCAGCAAATACTGTAGTATTCCATATCTAGCTTCTATGTTATTCACAAATGTCTGTCAGTAAATAGTGTGTGATACCTTGTCTAGCTACTATAATGGTTGCCAATTTTTTTAGTAATACTGTGGTATAACATGTCTAGCTACTATGTTATTCACAAATCTCTTTTAGTAAATACCGTGGAATACCATATTTAGCTACTATGTTATTCACAAATGTATGTTAGTAATATTCTGGTATATCATATCCAGCTACTATGTTATTCACAAATGTCTGTTTGTAATACTGTTGTATATCATATCTAGCTACTATGTTATTTACAAATGTAGGTTACTAATATTGTGGTATATCATACCTAGTTATTATGTTATTCACAAATGTATGTTATTAAATTTATTGGTATACCAGGTCTAGCTTCTATGTTATTCATGAATGTCTGCCAGTAAATATTGTGGTATACCATTTCTAGCTACTATTTTATTCACAAATGTATGTTAGTAATTACTGTGTATTTCATGTCTAGCTACTATGTTATTCACTAACGTCCATCAGTAAGTATTGTTGTATTCCATATGTAGCTAGTATGTTATTCACAAACGTGTGTTAGTAACACTGTGGTATACCATATCTAGCTACTATGTTACTCACAAATGTCTGTTAGTAATACTGTGGTATATAATATCTAGTAACTATTTAATTCACCAATGTTCATCAGCAAATACTGTAGTATTCCATATCTAGCTACTATGTTATTAACAAATGTCTTTCACAAAATACCGTGGTATACCATGTTTGGTTACTATGTTGTGTACCAATTTATTTTATTAATACTGTGGTATATCATATTTAGCTACTATATTATTCACAAATGTCTGTTAGTAAATACTGTGGTATTCCATGTCTAGCTACTATGTATTTCAGAAATATCTGTCATTATGTACTGTGGTATACCAGGTCTACCTACCATGTTATTTACAAAGGTCTGTCACTAAATACCTTGGTATAACAGGTCTAGCTACTGTGTAATTCAGGAAAGTCTGTCAGTAAATATTGTGGTATACTATTTCTAGCTAATATTTTATTCACTTATGTCTTTTAGTAATTACTGTGGTATTTCATGTTTAGCTACTGTGTTATTCACCAATGACCACCAGTAAGTACTGTGGTATTCCATATCTAGGTAGTAGGTTATTCACAAATGTCTGTTAGTAATACTGTGGTATACCATATCTAGCTACTATGTAAATCGCAAATGTTTGTCAGTAAATACTGTGGTATAACAGATCTAGTTACTATGTTATTTACAAATATCTGTCAGTAAATACTGTGGTATACCATGTCTAGCTAGTTTGTAATTCAGGGATGTTTGTAAGTAAATATTGTGGTAAACCATTTTAGCTACTATGTAATTCACAAATGTCTGTCAGTAAATACTGTGGTATACCATGTCTAGCTACTATGTTATTCACAAATATATGTTAGTAAATACTGTGGTATACCAAGTCTTGCTACTATGTTATTCACAAATGTCTGTTAGTATATATTGTGGTATACCATGTTTAGCTACTATTTTGTTCACGAATTTTTGTTAGTAAATACTGTCGTATGTCATGTCTAGCAACTATGTTATTCAGAAAAGCTTTGGCGATCGTTTTTGCAGTCTGATGAGGGAAACCTGTTGTTTCAGATAATCTAGTTAGGTCGTCTGCGACTAGTAACACATATTTGTTTCCTGCATAGGATATAGGAAATAGGCCTAAGGTATCCATTGCTACTAACTGAAAAGACATAGTTAAACATATTATTATCTGCAATGGAGCGTTCATAAAGTGTAGGCTCCTTGTTCGTTTCCGACATTCTATGCACGAATTACAATAATCTTGAATATCTTTCCTCATGCTTAGCCAAAGAATATTTTACTTGTATGTTTGAACAAGAGCTAGATGTGGTGCGAACGGCATGTTGTGATAGGTTTCAGGACTTTTACTTTCAAATTATGTGGTGCAACTATCTGTAATGTTCTGTCGTTATTAGTTCATTTACATAAGATATCTGAATCTAACATGTACTCTGTATCTTCTACCTGTAATACTCTGTATCTTCGCCCTGTAATACTCTGCATCTTCTCCCTGTAATATTCTGTATCTTCTACCTGTAATTCTCTGTATCTTCGCCCTGTAATACTCTGTATCTTCTCCCTGTAATATTCTGTATCTTCTCCCTGTAATACCATGCATCTTCTCCCTGTAATACTATGTATCTTCTCCATGTAATATTCTATATATCTCCCTGTAATACTCTCTATTTTCTACCTGTAACATTCAGTATCTTCTCCCTGTAATACTCTCTATTTTCTACCTGTAACATTCAGTATCTTCTCCCTGTAATACTTTCTATTTTCTACCTGTAATATTCAGTATCTTGTCCCTGTAATACTCATCATTCTTTTGTTCGTTAATCACATGATCTAAAGCCCATGTTATGTCCAAATCATCCTCATTTTCTGTTGCTTCTTTTATTTGGTTAATTACCTGTTTTTCCTCAGTATCTGAATTTCCTACTCTAATTCTGCTTAGAGCATCGATATTAGAATGCTTTCTACCAGATCTATGTATTACTACAAAATCATAATCCTGTAACAATAATGATCGTCTCGATGATGGGTCTTGTAATGTCATTAACCATCTTAATGGTGCATGATCTGTAATAATAGTGAACTTTCTACCATAGAGATAACAACGGAATGTTTTATTTCCATGCACTAAGCACTCCTCTGCTGTAATTGAATAATTTATTTCAGCTTTTTCTAATTGTCTACTCTGATAAGCTATAAGGTGTTCTATTCCATTTTCATATAAATGTGATAATACTGCCCTCTAACGAAGCCTGAAGCATGTGTGCTTAAGATAAACTCTTTACTGAAATCTAGATAACTTAGAATTGGTGCTTTTAATAAAGCTTCCCTTAGTTTCTCGAATGTTTCCTGTCTCTTATCTGTCCAATAAAAATTTAGTTTTTTCTTAGGTAATTTAGTTAAAGGTTTTGCTAATAATGCAAAATGGGGTATAAACCTTCGATAAGATTCTACAAATCCTAAAAATGCACGAACATCTTTCACTGTATTAGGCACTGGATAATTTTTACAAACCTCTAACTTTTTAGGGTCAGGTTTTACACTATCTGCGGTCACCAAATGATCTAGATATTCTATTTCTTTTTTCAGGAACTGACATTTACTTGGTGTAAGCTAGAGTCGTCAACTTTTTGACGGCCATAGATTGTGTACCAGTTTAACGTTTAATATTATTGTATGTCTCTGGTCGTCTGTTAATTACTCGTAAAAATTCTTTCCGAAGAACTTCAGCGATACAAATCCTTTCTCAAATAGAACTAGTTTATTCTTTCTCAATTCAACTTTGCAATACACTTAATTTCCACATTCACCTTAACTTCAATACACTTTTAATTTACAACGAACGATTCACGCACTTTACTTACTACAGCGCTTGACTCAACTGTCCGTCTACATCTTCAATATCTCTGTCTGCTATACACTGCGATTAATTGTCTGGCGCACTTATATACAAGCCCCCCAGTGGCACAGCGGTAT
>NW_013667620.1:33209-42891 GCF_000517525.1 Limulus polyphemus
TCGCTCGGTTATTTTTCTCGTACAAAGAAACAAGGACAAACAAAAAGAGATTTAAATGTTTAAGAAAGTTAAAATATAATAAGTTAGCAAAGTTAGGTAGATAACACAAGTATGGTAGATGAATATGTTTAGCTTTTAAAAGGGCGTATTGATTCTTGTAGATCTCTTACGAAATACGAGCTTCACTTACCAAATGGGAATATTAGATTTCATGCAATTCTTATACATGTATGTATTAAATCAGCCGTGAACGTGGCACGAGAAATGACGACCATGCAATAGCTTTTGAACAAACAATCACTAGAGCTCAGACCGTTACTAAAAATATCTAATAAAACAGCGTACTTAGATTAATCCAAATACCAATAGATAACTAGCTAGTAGGGAGAGTTTTATTATTTCACCAGACTAAATTATACTTTTATGAATTTTGCATAAACTTTATTATTTTCTAGCTCCTGAGACTAAGTACATCTTTAGACTGGGCTGTTATGAATCGAAATGCATACTGTTACGACAGCGGAATTCACGTGACGCTGATAAAACGTAATGAGTATCTAGAAGGTTCGGGGAACATCACGAATAATCCAGTATTTGCTAGACGCCCTCTATTCATGTAAATAAGCGCGCCAGATAAAGCGAGACAAGTTAATCGGAACTTGAATTGAAGACAGGCAGAGATAGAGACGGACAATTGAGTCAAGCGTGGTAGTGACCGTAAGTAAGGTATGTGAATCGTTGTGATTTATAGCGTGTGTTTAAGTTAAAGTGACTGTGGAAATTAAGTGTATTGCAAAGTTGTATTGAGAAAGAATAAACTAGTTTTATTTATGAAAGGACTTGTATTGCTGAAGTTTTTCAGAAAGAATTTCTACATAAAATTAAGAAACGACCAGCGAGGTAACAATACATTTCATTGGCCAAGTTCTTTGTGCTAGATAGTTATAAAAAACGTCTTTCATTACTTTTACCTGAAGCAAACAAATCTACCAATCTGTGGGTCTCTAAGTTCCTATGAAACACGTGATTTCCTCTACCCATAATACAACTACACCAAAGTAAGAAGGTTCCTTTGAAACATTTTATTTCACATCCAAAAAAGTGGTTTACATTGATCTAGACATTTGTGAGATAAACAGCCTCGTCAGACCTGTAAGGTTTAGACATAGCTTAAAATTGATAACCATAGGATGACCAAATATTCAGCAGCACACGTCGCCTCACGACTACTCGGTAGTAACGGTCATAACATCCCACGACTAAAAGTGCGCACCGTGCGTGCTCAGCGCATATTGAGGCATGACGCTTGGAGCACTCGATCCTCAGCCCTACAAGCTAGTCTCTTGGTCAAGCTTGACTAGTATTCAGCGTGAGGAAAAATTATTAAATTAAAACCATGTGAAATTTCACTATAACCTTTTCTAGCCCTATACACATACATATATCCGATTATAGTTCATTCTGTATTTTTAGAATGCGTTGTCTTTTCACTTGAGGGTGAATACCAATGTTAACGTCATAAACAAAAGGTGCACACTGTGTATACACGAAAATCTTTAAACAACAAATTCTATTATCATTAAAGTACACGTATCTGTGCTGAAGCTATGGAAAATATGTTTGTCTGAAAAGCTAAATACCAAGGTCGTGGTCCAATTGTTTTTTCAATTTGATCCACTACTAAGTATTAGATACACTGAGCTTAAACCTTGTCAAACACGTTCATAATAAGGCACATTAATATGGGAAAACATGGCGACTCATCCTTTAAAGTTATGGGCGTAAGGATGAAAAAGGTATTTCACATCTTATGTGATACGTTTTGCGGTTTTAAGCGTTTTCTGGGGTTGGTGTTCATTACATAGAAAAGCCTCAACTTCTAGAGAATTGGGGTCGTTGAATAAGTTCTTAAATATGTAATCATTTCAATAGGTTTGCGGCCATGACTTTAAAGTGGGTTTTTCTGTTACTACAGTGGTACAGAATGTTCTGTGAAATTCTATAGCGTTAAAATCCTTCTATAATTCTTCCGTTAAGTCACTGTGACTTAAGAATTCTCAGGTGACTTTTCTATATTCAATAAGGGCTAAGTGAATCGGCAGAGTACTGAATAAGTCACAGTGAAACTGGATCGTGAAGCAGTGAAATTTTATTTGTTATTGTGTATTCACGTTCACACAAAATCTTTTATGACTAGTTGAAGATGGAAACACAGCAAAACAGATCGCCAACTATATCCATTTAACTCGTTTCCAAGACAACAGCCACCTTACGTGCTGTGAGTAATAGTAGCAAAAAAGTTCCTATCTAGATGATTGTTTGTAATAAGTTATAGGACCAACAACAATACCAGCCTTTTATTCTCCATGCTTCAAAGTTACTTTAGTGTTTGTAAAAGGTTATCGGGTCAACAATAATAGCAACTTATTTATACTCTATGCTACAAAGTTACTTTCATCAATACCGTTTCTAAAAGGTTCTCGGACCAGCAATAACAGCAAATTAGTTATTCTACACCATTCAAGGTTACTTTCTTTAATAGTGTTTGTAAAAGGTTATCGGGCCAGGAGTAATAGCAACTTACTTATACTCCGTGCTTCAAGGTTACTTTAGATTTTGTAAAAGCTTAACGGGCCAACAATATTAATAACTTAGATATATTCCATGCTTCAAAGTTACTTTCATTAATAGTGTTTGTAAAAGGATATCTATAGAAGCTTATCTATAATTCATGCTTCAAGATTACCACCATTAATAGCGTTTCTAAAATGTTCTCGGACCAGCAATAATAGCAAATTAATTATTCTCCATACTTCAAGGTTACTTTCCTTAATAGTATTTGTAAAAGGTTATTGAGCCAGCAATAATAGCAACTTAGTTATACTCCATGTTTAAAGGTTATTTTCATTAATAGTGTTTGTAAAAGGTTTTCGGGTTAGCAGTAATAGCAACTTATTTATATTCCATGCTTGAAGATTACTTTATTGTTTGTAAAGTTTATCGGGCCAGCAATAATAGCAAGTTAGGTATTTTCGTTGCTTCAAGGTTACTTTCCATTATCGTGTTTGCAAAAGCTTATCGGACCAACAATAATAACAAATTAGTTATACTCCATCCTTTAAGGTTACTTTAGATTTTGTAAAAAGTTATAGGGCCAATAATAATAATAATGCCAACTTAGTTATTCTCCATGCTTCAAGGTTACTTTCCATAATAGTATTTGTAAAAGGGTATCAGGCCAACAATATTAGCAACTTAGTGTTACTCAATGTTTCCATGTTACTGTAGTGTTTGTAAAATGTTATAGGGCCAGCAATAATAGCAATTTAGTTATACTCCATGTTTCAAGGTTGTTTTCATTAATAGTGTTTGTGATAGGTTATCAAGCTAGCATTAGTAGCAACTTAGTTATCCTTCATGTTTCAATGTTACTTTGATTATTAGTTTTTGTAAAAGGTTATCCGACCAACAATAATAGCAACTTAGTTATACTCCGTGCTTCGACGTTACTTTAGTGTTTGTAAAAGGTTATCGGGCCAGCATTAATTGCAGCTTAGTTATACTGTATGCTTCAAGGTTACTTTCATTAATAGTGTTTGTAAACGGTTATCGAGCATGTAATAATAGCAACTTGGTTATATTCCATATTTTAAGGTAACTTTAATTAATAGTGTTTGTAAAAGGTTATCGGGCCAGCAATAATAGCAAGTTAGTTATACTCCATGTTTTTAGGTTACACTAGTGTTTGAAAAAGGTTATCGGACCAGCAATAATAGCAACTTTTTTATACTTAATGCTTCAAAGTTATTTCCATTAATAGCGTTTGTAAAGGGTTATCGGGCCAGCAATAATAGCAACTTAGTTATACTCCATGTTTCAATGTTACTTTAGTGTTTGTAAAAGGGTATCGAACCAACAATAATAGCAATTTATTTATATTCCATGTTTCAAGGTTACTTTCATTAATAGTGTTTGTAAAAGTTTATCAACCTAACAATAATTGCAACTTATTTATGTTCAATGCTTCAAGGTTACTTTTATTAATAGTGTTTTTAAAGGTTATCGGGGACGCTATAATAGTATTTTAGTTTTATTTCATGCTTCAAGGTAACTTTCATTAATAGTGTTTGTAAAAGCTTATCGGGCCAGCAATAATAGCATCATTTTTATACTCCATGTTTCTAGGTTACTTTAGTGTTTGTAAAAGCTTATCGGGCTAACAATAATATCAATTTAGTTATACTCCATGTTTCAAGGTTACTTTAATGTTTGTAGGAGGTTATTGACCAGCAAAATATAGCAACTTAGTTATACTCCCTGCTTCTAGGTTACTTTCCTTAGTAGTGTTTGTAAAAGGATATCGGGCCAGGAATAATAGCAACCATGTTTCAAGGTTACTTTCATTAATGGTGTTTTTTAAAGGGGTATCGGGCCACCAATAATAGCAACTTAGGCATTCTCCATACGTCTATGTTACTTTCCTTAATAGTATTTGCAAAAGGTTATCGGACTAGCAATAATAGCAAATTAGTTAATCTCCATGCTTCAAGGTTACTTTCCTTAATAGTATTTGTAAAAGGTTATCGAGCCAACAATAATACCAGTTTAGTTTAACTCCATGCTTCAAGGTTACTTTCTTTAATAGTGTTTGTAAAATGTTATTGGGCCAGGAATAATAGCAACTTACTTATACCCCATGCTTCAAGGTTACCTTCATTAATTGCGTTTCTAAAAGGTTCTCGGACCAGCATTAATAACAAATTAGTTATTCTCCATGTTTCAAGATTACTTTAGGGTTTCTAAAAGTTTATCGGGCCAACAATAATAACAACTTAGTTTAACTGCTGGCCCGATAACCTTTTACAAACACTAAAGCAACTTTGAAACATGGAGTATAACTAAGTTGTTATTTTTGCTGGCCCGATAACCTTTTACAAACACTAAAGTAACTTTGAAACATGGAGTATAACTAAGTTGTTATTTTTGCTGTCCCGATAACCTTTTACAAACAATATTAATGAAAGTAAGATTGAAGCATGGGTTTAACTAAGCTGCTATTATTGTTGACGCGATAGCCTTTTACAAACAATATTAATGAAAGTAACCTTGAAGCATGGTATAATAGCAACTTAGTTATACTCCATATTTGTTGGTTACTTTCATTAATAATGTTTGTAAATATATCTATTACAATAATTTTCATTTTTAATATTTTAAAAATCATTTCAAATTACTATCTTAGTGTATGGATTTAATACTACGCCCCTAGTGGCACAGCCATATGTCTTCAGACTTACAATGCTAGAAACCGGGTTTCGATACCCGTGGTGGGCAGAGCATAGATAGCCTATTGTGTAGCTTTGTACTTAATTCCAAACAAACAAACTTAGGACTAGCCTTAATTTACTACATTGACTGACCCAAGTGTACTTTTTACCACAGTGTGGTAGTTCGTACTTGGATATCGGCCTGAACAAGTGAAATATTTACCACATTGTGGACACACAGTGTTGATTAGAATATTTAATATATTGACTTTTATTTTTTATTATTTCTAAATTAATTTTATGTTTATTATTTTCATTACTGATTATGCTGCAATGTTAGCTTAGCATAGGATTGAGGACTAACTTAAGCCTCCTGGGCTAGCCGAACCTCATGAGATATTATTTGGTTTGCGACCGTAAAAGTCGTTACAAGTGATGGCCTCCCTCTTATGAAAAACTTGATTTTAATCGTTAAAAGTAAAATAATTTGATTATTGTTTAATTCTGGTCTGTGTAGTTAGCTTGTTAATATAAATGGAACACATAATATTATCATTTCTAATGCAACTCAGAATTTGTTTAAACTTTATTCATTGTCAGTACACTGGGAATTGGAATAAAATCACTAACACTCAGGCATCGATTAACAGCTCATGACGTTCTGCATCATTTAAATAATAAGCACTCAAGCATTCTAAACTTCTATATTTATGTCTATATTTCTATCTATAGCGAATGGCAAAGTCTGTCGCTACATTCATTTTTCTTATTGGACAATATCAAACGTTAATTCCGAAATAACTTGAAAAATAATTACAAATCTTAAGTAATTAACTCAAACCTACAGGCATATTTAGAAGGCGCACCATTATTTTATTTTTCTCTTTAGCGGTAATTCAGTTATATGGCTTCAAAGATTCCTTAAAATCTAAAATGTTTATATCCCAGATGTATAAGCACTCTTTCCTGGTTTCGTACACTTCTAAAAGTCAGTCCTTTTATATACCTTAATATTTTAAATAATATTCTTTTAAGATCGAACTACCAAGATCATAGAGAGATAAAAGGATTGCCTTTAAATTTGCTGCTTTGGCCAAGTTAAGCCACGCATCTAGTAAGAAAACTTCGAAACTTATTTTGTTTCTAAATACTGTTCAAACTCATTGCAAGTTAAAAGGATGAACATTTTTTATTTATTTGTTCAAGAGTTACTCATATTAAACTTTAATTCCTTAAAATATCCTGAGCTCTCGGATTACGATAATACCTTAAAAAGTTCATAAAAAGTGTTTTAATGTAGTTTCGTGTTTAAATATAATTTTATTTTTTTTTACAAAACAAGATCTTTTCCACATTTTACCAACGGTAATTGTATCAGCTTTACGAACCACGACGCTGATATTACTCTAAAGCCTTCTCATATAATTCAAATAACGCCATGTTTTTTGCTTTAACATAGCTCAATTGTTTATTTTCTTAACATAGGATTTCCTCCTCATTCAGACAGAAGTAGTGATTATGTGTGGCAGAGAAAGGAACATACATTTTAAATTGTTTCTTGAGGTGTTGTATTCACTGTTGGAAAGTTCGAAATCTGCTCTATTCAAATATGGAGTCCGTATGATGGTAACATATTTCATTCTGGAGTTATGATCAGTCAAAGAGACACGCGGTTTCGAAGTAGCCCCACCCCTGACCAGTAGTGATCACACACATGAATTGATTAACTCTCTTTTTTGATTCTCAAATCAGATTGTATGACCTTTCTTCATTGTCTGTTTGAGGTAGGGGACATTTTTCTTCATCTACTAATCTGATAGAAGACTGCTGCTACTAGTTTCCTTCTCAGAACCAAACCAATTTTTGAGTGCTGCCACAAAATCTTTGGCCTTGATAGAAGAATTTGCCTCAACAAGGAATGTCAAAAAGGTCATCGTGATCGCATCCACAGCAGCTACACAGGATAAAAGTCGAAGATCTCGAAACCTGTGCTATGGTAGTTGGTGATGACATGCTGAGGGTAGCAAAGTTCCAGTCACGGCTTGGAGCTATCCGTATCTGTTGAAGATCTATTAGGATCTGGTCTGAAAAACAGATGCAATGATGGGTAAAGAAGAAGAAAAACTCACATACGACTCGTCGGGTACACAACTAGTACTATTGTTAATTACAGGTTTGCTGCTGACTATGTGGACAGTCATAACTCGGTCAATATTTTTCATATCTGTAACCTATAATCGTCATAGCTGATCATATGCTACGTCTTATATAAATTTGTAAAAATCAGATAAATCCTAGATTTTTTACGTCTGATTCCTGCCACCGAGATTTTTTTGGTTGATGGCTGAGTCCTATTTTAAATATTACTTCTAGGGTAATTCCACCGACTTAGGTCTATATTTTGAGAATTATTCCTCCAAAGATGTGCTTCAATAGTTATCTTTTCAACAATCTACAGATCCAGAATCATCCTCTGGTAATCCGTGTTTCCAAAATTATCTCTCTCAACAAAATTAGTGCTTGAAGGATTATCCTTATAACCTACATCTGTTTTTAGAATTATCCTTCTAATCTAAATCTGTGTTTCTAGGATTATCATTCTTACTTAAATCTGTATTTCCAGGTTTACTTTTTTAAGCTAAATACGTGTTTGGACGATCATCCTTATAAAATAAATCTATTTTTAGGATTATCCTTCTAACCTAAATTTGTGTTTAAAGGATTATCCCTCTAATTTAAATCTGTATTTCCAGAATCATCCCTTATTCCCAATTTTCCATCATAGTGCCAACAGATATGTCTATAGTTAAGTTGACTTAGGTATTGCTATTTCTTTCTTTGTTTTTGTTCCTTCACAAAACAATACACAATAGTGATTGAAATATATGTATCTATTACATTATTTCTCCATTGGTGTCCGTTATACACAACATTTTCTATATAGCAAGCTTCGAAGGATTGAAATAATCTACTCTTGCTTGTAGACTTCCAAGTCTCCTTTAGTGCACATGAAATGCGTGTTTCAGTAAATGAATTGCGCCATAGTTTACGCGTCCAGATTTCGAGAGATTATCTGTATATGACCATAAGAACTAAAGAATGACCCAGTGTTTCGTAATAGCGAGACTTTATTGTATTTTTGCCCTTTTTTATTTATTGTAATTGGTCGAAAAAACCTTTTGTTGTAATATTAAGAATTTACTTTGAAATGCTTCTTTAGTCTGGAGGCTTTAGTCTCCAAGAAACTAAACGATAAAAGAATCATGACTTGAATTCGACTGAAAGACCAGTTTTATTTTGAATGAAAAGGAATGTATGTTCCTCGTTGTTGCATACAGAAATACCCGTTATGTATCAAACATTTATTTATTGCTAAATAGAGAGATACCCGTGTTGTATCAAACATTTATTTATTGATACATAGATAGATACTCGTGTTGTATCAAACGTCTATTTATTGTCACATGGAGAGACATCTGTTCTGTATCAAATGTTCATTTATTGTTACATGGAGAGATACCCGTGTTGTATCAAACTTTTTTTACTGTTACATGGAGAGATGTCCGTGCTGTATAAAATATTTATTCATTGTTACATGGAGAGATGCCCATGCTGTATGAAACTTTCATTTACTGTTCCATGGAAAGATGTCCGTTCTGTATTAAACTTTCATTTATTGATACATGGAGAGGTACCCGTCCTGTATCAAACATTTATTTATTGTTACAAGGAGAGATGTCCGTGCTGTATGAAACTTTCATTTATTGTTACATGGAGAGATACCCGTGTTGTATCAAACTTTCCTTTACAGTTCCATGCCGAGATGTCTGTGCTGTATCAAACGTTATTTTATTGTTACATGGAGAGATACACGTGTTGTATCAAACTTTCATTTACTGTTCCATGGAAAGATGTCCGTTCTGTATTAAACTTTCATTTATTGATACATGGAGAGATACCCGTCCTGTATGAAACATTTATTTATTGTTACAAGGAGATATGTTTGTGCTGTATGAAACTTTCATTTATTGTTACATGGAGAGATACCCGTGTTGTATCAAACTTTCCTTTACAGTTCCATGCCGAGATGTCTGTGCTGTATCAAACGTTATTTTATTGTTACATGGAGAGATACACGTGTTGTATCAAACTTTCATTTACTGTTCCATGGAAAGATGTCCGTTCTGTATTAAACTTTCATCTATTGTTACATTGAGAGATGTCCGTGCTGTATCAAACATTCATTTATTGTTACATGAATAGAACCCGTGTTGTATCAAACTTTCCTTTACAGTTACATGGAAAGATACCGTGCTATATCAAACGTCTATTTATTGTCCCATGGAGAGATGTCCGTGCTGTATCAAACATTCATTTATTGTTACATGAATAGAACCCGTGTTGTATCAAACATT